>NW_018406863.1:206448-368992 GCF_002113885.1 Mizuhopecten yessoensis
CACTCCACCCCACCCCCACCCACTCCCCCCTTTCACTGCCCAACTCCCTTAATTTGGACCTACATGTGTGTATGTCTCTCAGATCTAACAATATCCTCCTTCACTGAAACTTAAAATGGCTAAAGGTTCGCTAGGTAAACATTACACTAAGTTGAAAAGGACATTTCTAACCATTTTTTTTTTCATTTTTCTTTATTTATTCTCACAGAAGAATTCCAGTCATGAGAAGTCTATTACTTTGTTGATCCATTATCTGATCGTCTTCGGTCGATGCCGGTGATCCGTCGGTTGTGACCAAATATATGCATAATTTATTTTTTTACCGTCTGCTTTACAAAACAAAACATGTGTACACACCGAATCCGATGTCTCCATGAAATAGGGAAAACATGTACGAACATATTGTTGGAAAATTACAATAATTATTGATAAAGTACATTTCTCTTCAATTATGAATAATAATCAAACTTAAATGCCACCTGAAACCTTAAGCGTGTGTTTTTGAACTACGTTACATGCAGCAACAATTTTAAACGGTTTGTGTTGCCGCATTCGTAGTCAAGATGCATGTCCCCAACAGGTAAAATATTTGCGACATGCATGTACGATCGTATTAGTTAAATTTACAGCACACTGGTACCGTAGGCCTATATGCTGCGATTAATCAAGCATTACCAGTTGTTAGTGACTGACTGGTGATTTCATGGCTAGCTACAACATCATCGTGAAAATTGTGTGTATCATTTGGGATAATAACCAAGTTTAGATAAAAAAAAAAAAACTTAGCTAGTTTTTGTCGGAAACTTTCAGAATCTCTATGAAATGCAGTAATATCGATTATTTGTACAGGAGGTGTAACGATTCACCGATGCATCGTGGCTCTCGCCGATAATATCGCGATACTTTAAAAAAAGTTATACATGTATACGGCCAGTTAGACTGGCGACCATTTATCGGCAAAGTACTTGCGGCAATAAACTGGTAAAATTTCGCGTAATAATTCCAGAGTGTTTGACTTATTTTACCATCACAACCATTCGTAATTCAAAGCTACATTACACGGTAAAATACGAAAAAATACCAAGTTTAGTAGGCCAAAATTTCAGATTTCTCCGACGATTTGAACTGATAAGTACAGCGATGGGGAAAATATGTCACACCTCTATTTTTTACTAAAATATACACAGAAAACAATTATGGATGTTCTACATGCGACTGATAAGATAATAAGATATACATTAATAGGTATCAGGTATACAAACATGAATACCAAGATTACATAACCTGATGTAACATATGGAAAGAGGTTATCGTTGATATCGTCCTGTAGTTGAGTTGTTAAGACGTCCCCTACGACGTTCCAACATATTTTAGTTCAAATATCTATTATGCAATATATTAAAGGGTCTGACAGACACATTTCTCTCTCTGTTGTACTTGTACTTTACACGATTCGGAAAACTTCAGACTTAGTTTATCAATGGTTGATGTTAGGCCGTTTCATGGATACGTGTATGATTGGAACTGATATACATTATAGCCATACATTTAGAATAAATACGTATTCATACCTGTATGAACGAAAATTGGCTATATACATATTTCGCATGTAACCTCTTTCAACCGATTTGCATTAACTCTGACATAAATGGTGAAATAATCCTCACCATTTTATCATATGACAAAAATCTAAAAATATGTGTTTAGGAAAGACATTACCGATTAGGAAAGGTAGCCAGTTTTCATGCACTTAACCTGCTGGAAATAAACCTTGTTTGCATTAATTGAAGAAAAAACTAAACAAAAAGTAAAAAAACTAAGAGTATATCAAATTAAGTGTCAACAAAACCATATTTCGAACTAAATAATTAGGGCAAAATAGGTACAAAGTAAAGCTGTACATTAGACCGTTGGAAAAGTACAAGGAGAACCCGACCTAGTGGTCCGGAAGAGTTGCCGTCTTTTGCGTCATCGACGACAAACGTCATGTTTTGGGTCTTTTTCAAGTAATGTCACGTACTCACATCGAGAATTCGAGTTGTGACAAAAACACTACACAGCACACTAATGAACATAATCCAAAGCATCGAACTTCATATCACACAACGAAATAACATGTGTCCATGTGAGATCCTGATAGCCACTATAAAACCTGTTATATGCTGAATCGATTGCGACATGTAAACATCGTATAACAGGAAGCAACTATCAAGAAAGGGAAAGTTGACGGTTGGAAACTTGAAATCGTCCCGTTTATCGTACAGCTGAGTAGTAAGCCGTCCCTGTTGGTCTTGTTGTAAGTGAAGATCAAGTGAAAACGGGTGAAGTAGAAAAGTATGTGTGGCCTTGATATAAAGCTCAGGACGGCACGCAATCGATGAAAAATTCAACACTAGATATATCCTATATTTTACTAATAAATGTCAAAAAGAACTAGTAAAACTAGATAAGTAGATATGCCTGCCTTTCCATCCAAACAAAACACCTCCAGACTAGTAGACTGTTCTGCATCTTCACTTAAACACATAAAAAACTACTAAATAGTAGATTTTCTTCCCTCTACATGTCATTTGATTGTTTTAATGATTCATTTTACCATAGTTTTTTAAGTATCCCGTCTGGGGCCCCAAAGTGCTAAAGGTACACATGTATATCTGAATAATTAGCATTGAACAATTACTACCAGCAATAGCCCGTGCTAATCAAAGAGTACAAATATGTGTAGATTTTATCTTACATCCAAAATGTTTATAATATCGTGAATGAAACACAATTAACGAGTTTATGAACGATATAGAATGTCTAAATGCTGGTTATTTATTTGTTTCAGCGCGCGGATGACTAAGCTGTCATGTGAAACTTCGTGTGAAATGTCAAATGTCAACAGATCGAACGAGTGATTTAAAATGCATCAATTGTAATGTTCTATCATTAAAGGAAGCACATACAACAGAGGTGTTGTGAGTAACAGATGTATCGTAAAACACGAAATGAACAATGGTATTGTCCGTGTACACGAGTGGCACAGTTTAGGTTAGGGTTCGGAAAAATATCTATGGACCGAATCCGAAGTCAGCAACTGTTTTATCACAAGCTTTATGATGCAGTGCTATTATCATTTTTTCAATATAGATGTGATGGACTCTACTAGTGGAATTTTATTCCCTCTCACTGTGTCAAATATCACTTTTGATATATGTCACAGTGTGATCAATTCAGTGTTATCAAACTAATTGAATCAATACCTCATATGCAAAAAAATGAGTACAGTCGATTACATTATACATGGGGATTGGTCAACAACCAATTTACTACTGTTGTTATTTTTCCCTATCAAAAAAAGAAAGTAAAACATTCTAAGAGGCATTTCCGGTATAGAAACAACTGTATAGAGCTATAACTGGTGTATTTATTTCAATCGCAACTGATAAAAGAATGCTTTATAGAACTCGCTGAAATCATTTTGATTGTGTACGAGAGATGCGTTGTGAAAACGAGTTATCTTTCTTTCATAGCTCACGGTCATGATGAATATTAGTAAAAATGGGTTGTCTTTCCTTGTTCAGGTAATTTACAAATGGATTTCAATATCAAACCAACAAAATGTATATTAAAATCCTAATTTATCAAAACATATAGTTGCAACATCAATCATCAATTATATATTTGTATAGGCTAACTGAAGGGCCTGTTCATGTTTAATAAACTTGTAAACTGGCATTATGATAAAACATATTTCATAACACTTACCTAAAGATTAAAAGGATTTCAATGCAATTTAACTAGCTAATAACGATCTGTATCTCCTATCAACAAAAACCTTTGAACCTGTACCAGGCCTAGAATTGATTTTACTAATGGAATCCGTACGTCTAAAACCTGAATATATATGTTTTACATCATCAATAGGCAGCTAGGATGTGTCAACATTGATTATACCCATATTCAACAAACTACACTAAGAAAACATTAGTTAAAACACCTTTTTAAAAAATGGTCTTCAAGTTAATGCCATTTATGCACAGAGGTCTTTATCATTTTCAAGTAAATCAGGTGTAATTTACTCACACGTATTGCCGTGACTGTTTGTTTTTGTTAGTCAGATTCGTCATTGCTTTCATGTACATGTAAAGTACTCCTGTAAAGATATTATAGGAGTTACCTCGCTTCGTAAATGACTTTCCATTTCGTTTGGCCCATGCAATTCGTCATATTGCCATCCAGCGTTCAAGTATTAAAACCCCTGAAGCCAAGCAGAACCTAACGCAAAAAAGACCCGACCCGAACATTGCTTATAAGTAGCATGATGCCGTTTTTCAACCGTCCTTTTATTGTATACTGTGACTTTTAAACCTTTCTGAAGGTATCATGTGACTGTTAAAAGATCAACTAGCATTAACCGCGAGTAAATATATCAAATATCAATGTGACCGCATAACAATTTACAGTTTAAGTAACATTAAGAATCTGGAATGATTTTTTAACATCTTAAAGTCGAATATCATGTCTCGTATCGTCATCGAAGCGTAATAAAAATACATCTTCTGTCGGTCGTTGTCACCAATTCTGATTGTACAGGTAAAACAAATGTACCAAACAAAAGCGTTTTCGACGCATTGATACTGAAACATGCACGTTAAGATCAAAGCTATGTAACAAAGAATACAATATACAGTCCCCGCCTCTTAGAATACAGACTTACAGGGTGTCGGATGCATTTGCTAAAGTAAATAGTCCTTATTCATTATGCTGCCGTGGAAACAAACAACCAAAGAGTAAAAGATAGTCTTAGATTCAGATTGTTTTATTCCTTGTGTAAGACACATCCGAGAGTAGACATACAATGGCATACAAATAATGCAGTTTATTACAAAAAATACAATGGTTCATGTATACAATTATAGTCAAATACAATATGATACATAATAGACATGATTAGCCCTTCCTCTATACAGCAGGTGCATAATTATGTTAATGATCAAATACATCATTTTAGATTAAGCTTTTGTGTTTTGACGCATATATATATAATAACACTAAATGGTGTTAAGTTTGATAAAATAACGAATTAAAATTTTAAACTTAAGTACCTGGGCATATACCCGATATAGCACGTTTGAAAATAACTAAAATATACATTAAATTAATCAATTAGGCCAGGATATTAAGTCAGGTTCACATTAAATCATTCATTACAAACAACATACTGGTTTATTGATAATGAAAAACTTGTTTTAGCTACATGTAACATTGAATACTTTGTCACTCTTAATGTCTGCCGTTATAATAACCTTTTCTTACAATTTTATGTTTCATTTGTTATAATATGTCGTTACAAAAAACAAAACAAAATCGAAAGTACTAAGAAGGAATGAAGGAAACACTTATTAAAAAGAAATTAGTGTATCAATACAAAATCGCCAAACCAAGTTAACGTTACAGCACCATATAGGCTATTTCGGATCCATCAGTACAGTACTAAACATAAACAGGTTGAAAACTCACATCTAATTTGTACCCAAATATAATAATTATATACAACATTTGATATAGCGGCATATCTAGCTAGACTAAGCCACTCGAAAAGCGCTTTACAGTACATAGATATACAATTAATATAATCAATACAATTAGCATTACATTAACCAATAAAATTTTGAAGAATTCGTAGGAGCTGCATCATCATCAGGCGCTACCTACTAGTCCTATGCCACCTGGCTAATATCTCCCTATGTGTGTATGCCTGCGTGTGTACGGGAGATATATTTAGATAATAGCAAACGGGGAAAGTTGTCCTACAGCTTTAAAAGGGTTATAAATTTACATCTTTTGGATCCAATAGATAATATATTCTTAAACTAGTACTTTATGTAAACCGTACCTTAATAATTTCCAGCTTAAAGGCTACCACCAACCTTCGGGACTGCCAGTCCACCAGCAGTGTCAACGACCGTGTGACCTTACGAAACGATTAATTGTGGCAGCTTTTTTGAATTGACAGCAATCTTTTTTCGGCTATATAACATTTTCTTTCTGATATTAGGCTTATCTATACAAAACATGTTATAGTTTACAATAAGGTTAAGATAACATCCAATACTGCATACAACTACTGTACACGCATTTTGTTGATCACTTTAACTGGAATCATTTTCTGCTAAAGCTGGATTTTGTTGATTTTTTACCAAAACTGCACGGAACCTATCGGGGGTCTTACATATAATACATTTCGTACTAGAACTTGCTTTTATCGAAATTAATTCAGTTTTTGCTATTTCTTCTGTGCCGCTATTTGTCCATATTATGAAAATGGCGATAGTACCACGGACAGACACCCGGGACATGTTTGTTACAAAGTGTCACCCAGGTATGCCAAGGGCCGTCTGGAGGGTCCTCAGTTGTACTTGGGGCGTGTTGTGTCCGAGACGGCCCTTAAGGTGTAAGGGCCGGACATACGGGTCCGTCGACTTCTAGAGGTGTCTAGAACTCTCCTATCTCGTAATAATAAAACGCTTGACTGCCATAGATAACAGCTACAGCCGATACATTGAAGTTCAAGTGAAAGTTTTCTACACCAAATTGCAATTCCTTGACTAGCTTTGGTCGCCCCAATGTCTGATCCCGTATGCCGGAGTGTTTATAGAAAAGGCGCCGGAATATTACACCGATTGAAATGTTTGGACGTAAAAGCCAGCCACGGACGAGCGTTGTTGTAGCGTATGGATGCGCGACATTGCCTGGCCAGGTATTTTAAGGTCATAGTAAAGTAGACGTGTTAAACGTATACACGGTTCCTCCTCAAGTCAGAACGATATGTGACGTAAAGTCGCTTATTATAGGATCATTTATCCTTTTCTTAGCAACACATGCGATGATTGGCATTTACGTACCTTCGCACGGAGATCAGCCATGTTTTAGTTTCAAACAAAACATCAATACGACAGTGGAGAGTGTCTGATATACATACATTTGTATTATCTAAGTTTTGGTATTATTTATTTCAGTATAACTGGTGAGTTAGATACTAGAAAGTCAGGTGTCAGTAAAATCGGTGAGTTCACTAACTGCGAATTAAGTTTCAGTGTATACGTAACCGGGGACTTTAATTACTATAAATTAATTTCAGTTGAGCTTGTGATTTTAGTACTATAAATAAGGTTTAAACGTAACTGGTAAGCTAAGTAATTTTAAATTTGGTTTCAGTGTAACTGGTATGTTAAATTACTTTAAATTCGGTTTCAGTGTAACTGGTGAGTTTAGTTACTAGAAATATGGTTTTAGTGTAACTGGTGAGTTAAGTACTATAAATTAGATTTCAGTGTAACTGGTGAGTTTAGTTACTTTACATTAGATTTCAGTGTAACTGGTGAGTTTAGTACCTTTACATTAGATTTCAATGTAACTGGGGAGTTAAGTAATATAAATTAGATTTTAGTGTAACTTGTGAGTTTCGAGTAACAGTAACCTAAGTTTCAGTGTGACTGGTGAGTTTCGAGTTACAGTAAATAAAGTTTCGGTGAAACTGGTGAGTTTCGAGTAACATTACCTAAAGGTTCGGTGTAACTGGTGAGTTCCGAGTAACAGTAACCTAAGTTTCAGTGTGACTGGTGAGTTTCGAGTTACAGTAAATAACGTTTCAGTGTAACTGGTGAGTTTCGAGTAACAGTAAATATCGTTTCAGTGTAACTGGTGATTTTCGAGAAACAGTAAATAAAGTTTCGGTGAAACTGGTGAGTTTCGAGTAACATTACCTAAAGGTTCGGTGTAACTGGTGATTTCCGAGTAACATTAACTTAAGTTTCAGTGTGACTGGTGAGTTTCGAGTAACAGTAACCTAAGTTTCAGTGTAACTGGTGAGTTTCGAGTAACAGTAACCTAAGTTTCAGTGTGACTGGTGAGTTTCGAGTAACAGTAAATAACGTTTCAGTGTAACTGGTGAGTTTCGAGTAACAGTAAATAAAGTTTCAGTATAACTGGTGAGTTTCGAGTAACAGTTTCTGAAGTCTCAGCGTAAATGGCTAGTTTCGAGAAACAGTAAATAAAGTTTCAGTGTAACTGTTGGGTTTCGAGTAACAGTTACTTAAGTTTCAGTGTAACTATTGAGTTTCGAGTAACAGTAACGTAAGTCTCAGTGTAACTGGTGAGTTTCGAGTAACAGTAAATACAGTTTCAGTGTAACCAGTGATTTTCGAGTAACAGTAAATACGGTTTCAGTGTAACTGGTGAGTTTCGAGTAACAGTAACTAAGGTTTCAGTGTAACTGGTGAGTTTCAAGTAACAGTTACTAAAGTTTCAGTGTAACTATTGAGTTTCGAGTGACAGTAACGTAAGTTTCAGTGTAACTGGTGATTTTCGAGTAACAGTAAATACGGTTTCAGTGTAACTGGTGAGTTTCGATTAACAGTAATTAAAGTTTCAGCGTAAATGGCTAGTTTCGAGTAACAGTAAATAAAGTATCAGTGTAACTGATAATTTTCGAGTAACAGTAAATAAAGTTTCGGTGTAACTGATGAGTTTCGAGTAACAGTTACTAAAGTTTCAGTGTAACTCGTGATTTTCGAGTAACAGTAAACAAAGTTTCCGTGTAACTGGTGAGTTTCGAGTAACAGTACCTAAAGCTCCAGTTTGACTTGTGAGTTTCGAGTAACAGTATCTAAAGTTTTGGTGTAACTGATGAGTTTCGAGTAACAGTAAATAACGTTTCAGTGTAACTGGTGAGTTTCGAGTATCAGTAAATAAAGTTTCAGCGTAAATGGCTAGTTTCGAGTAACAGTAAATAAAGTGTCAGTGTAACTGTTGGGTTTCGAGTAACAGTAACGAAAGTTTCAGTGTAACTGGTGAGTTTCGAGTAACAGTAATTAAAGTTTCAGCGTAAATGGCTAGTTTCGAGCAACAGTAACTACAGTTTCCGTATAACTGGTGAGTTTTGAGTAACAGTAACTACAGTGTCAGTGTAACTGGTGAGTTTTGAGTAACAGTAACTACAGTGTCAGTGTAACTAGTGAGTTTCGAGTAACAGTAAATAAAGTTTCATGTAACTGGCGAGTTTCGAGTAACAGTACCTAAAGTTTTGCTGTAACTGGTGAGTTTCGAGTAACAGTAAATAAAGTTTCGTTGTAACTGATGAGTTACGAGTAACAGTTAATAAAGTTTTGGTAAACCTATTGAATTAAAATGTTGTACATTCAGTTTGCCTTAAAGGTGATGTTACATTGTACAGTAAAAAAAGCGTTTGTGATAGATGGTTAGTTAAATGAAATAAAATCATGAATCTTAGACAGTTGTTTGAGCCCGGGGCCAGCGCTCCGTACTAATATCATATCCTTTATATCTTTAAAAAAATCTACGTCATTTAAAGGCTTACATACATTAATCAACTATGGCGTTTAAAGGGAATATTTACTCAATATCCAAAATGTTGTCAATGTTATTCCCACACTATTGAAAAGTTGTATTACTATTTTATTTTATAAATCGACTCTTTTTTGTCAACAAGACAGCATATAGAATACTCCTTCTTTAGACGGAATTTTGTTGATTTTTTATCATTTTTGATATTTCCTGGAACTTTCGTATTTCTGGATATTACTTTACGTTCTGTTCTTTTAAGTTTTAAAATAATGATCTGACATTTAATAAGAAGTAGACTTGCCCTAGAGAGGGATTCTCACTATCATGAAACCGTCTTTGGATGATTTGATCATATAACCACTTTACTTTATGCTAGTTTTTAAACATAATAGTTCAATGACAAGCCAAAATGTCATTGAATCCAGTAAAATTTGCCATGAAGTTTGTCATAAATTTTCGATTAATTCATTAGCATATTCAGTACACTAAATAGTTTCCATTTGTTCTAACTTTACACCCGAACACATTTTGTCGGAGTAACTGTCATGCTCACAATTTACCATATGGTTTGGGGTATTATACTGACCACTTAAATCATACTTGTAGAATTATATATATAATATATATAGATTAATTTTCCTATTTCATACTGTAACCACAGATTCCACATCCATAAAACGCTAGTAGGCGATACCAACACATCAAACAATGTTGGTCGACTATTAACAGACAGCGAAATATTCCTAATTTTTGCAGCCAGAACATAAATCGTTTTTAAGTTTGTTCTGTTAATTTACTCCTGGCTTTTTTAAAACACCTTTATAATTTTACATTATTCCATGATACAAATAAAATTCGTGTATCTCTTCATTTCATTACTGCATGTAACGTCATGTTTTCTTCTATTTTTCCCTGTTTCAATAATCTCTTTTTGTTTGGTGTATGGCAAGTTCCCATCAGTCACAATATTCGATGCGCGTTTTTTTTATCCATCGGGTGTTTCCGACATAAATACTATATTATTAACATGTAATATGATAAATAGTGTTACAAATAAACTTTATTTAAACACGGAATATCTGGACAGTGAGTTGGTTGAAGGAATAAATCAAAGAAGGGAATTAAAATGAGACTAACGTTTGTTTCGTCTAGTATAACTTAAGCATCGCACATGAAGAAATTAATCAGATGAGTCATAGTCATTCGTTACACACTGTTGTGGTAGTTACTGTGGTACTAACATTGGTGCTTTGATGCAAACCATCCATTGGGTCACTATCGTGTACTTTTCTCCTCAAGCCTGTGAGCCATACGGTATCCTGTTTATTAAATCAATGATTTTTTTTCCTGTTAAATAAATATATAAATAAAATAAAATATAAACAAAAAACATATCGTGGCATGTCCATTTTAAAATCCGCCTTGGTGAAAGATAATTGCATAATGTTTTTTTCGTCGGATAGCTTTGTTTATTTATCACTGCTGATGTAATACCTGCCGCAAATAGCTTTATCGCCTATAACTATCAGCGTCTTTATGGTTTATTTTTTCAAACTAGATGTACTATTTTAGTGTGAAGAATGATATCAAATATATCTATTTTAAAAGGCAAAACGTTACTGTTTATATATTTTTGCAGTATTTCGTCATTTTCGATCTCTCTCTTTCTCTTTTTTAATTTTGTTTTATATCTATTGGGTTATTTCTGTTTCTGATCTCTAATATCAATACGATTGTTTTCCTGAATCATACCTGTTGTACCTAAATCAAAACTGTTGTACCTGAATCATACCTGTTGTACCTGAATCATACCTGTTGTGCCTGAATCATACCTGTTGTATCTGAATCATACCTGTTGAACCTGAATCATACCTGTTGTACCTGAATCACACCTGTTGTACCTGAGTCATACCTGTTGTACCTGAGTCATACCTGTTGTTCCTGAATCATACCTGTTATACCTGAATCATACCTGTTGTATCTGAATCATACATGTTGTACCTGAATCATACCTGTTGTACCTGAATCACACCTGTTGTACCTGAGTCATACCTGTTGTACCTGAATGATACCTGTTGTACCTGAGTCATACCTGTTGTATCTGAATCATACCTGTTGTCCCTGAATCATACCTGTTGTACCTGAGTCATACCTGTTGTACCTGAATGATACCTGTTGTACCTGAGTCATACCTGTTGTATCTGAATCATACATGTTGTACCTGAATCATACCTGTTGTACCTCAATCATGCCTGTTGTACCTGAGTCATACCTGTTGTACCTGAGTCATACCTGTTGTCCCTGAGTCATACCTGTTGTACCTGAGTCATACCTGTTGTTCCTGAATCATACCTGTTATCCCTGAATCATACCTGTTGTATCTGAATCATACATGTTGTACCTGAATCATACCTGTTGTACCTCAATCATGCCTGTTGTACCTGAGTCATACCTGTTGTACCTGAGTCATACCTGTTGTTCCTGAATCATACCTGTTGTATCTGAATCATACCTGTTGTCCCTGAATCATACCTGTTGTACCTGAATCATACCTATTGTATCTGAGTCATACCTGTTGTATCTGAGTCATACCTGTTGTACCTGAGTCATACCTGTTGTACCTGAATCATACCTGTTGTGCCTGAATCATACCTGTTGTATCTGAATCATACCTGTTGTTCCTGAATCATACCTGTTGTATCTGAATCATACCTGTTGAACCTGAATCATACCTGTTGTACCTGAATCACACCTGTTGTACCTGAGTCATACCTGTTGTACCTGAATGATACCTGTTGTACCTGAGTCATACCTGTTGTATCTGAGTCATACCTGTTGTATCTGAGTCATACCTGTTGTACCTGAAACATACCTGTTGTACCTGAATCATACATGTTGTACCTGAATCATACCTGTTGTACCTGAATCACACCTGTTGTACCTGAGTCATACCTGTTGTACCTGAGTCATACCTGTTGTTCCTGAATCATACCTGTTATACCTGAATCATACCTGTTGTATCTGAATCATACCTGTTGTTCCTGAATCATACCTGTTGTATCTGAATCATACCTGTTGTTCCTGAATCATACCTGTTGTACCTGAATCATACCTGTTGTATCTGAATCATCCCTGTTGTACCTGAGTCATACCTGTTGTTCCTGAATCATACCTGTTATCCCTGAATCATACCTGTTGTATCTGAATCATACATGTTGTACCTGAATCATACCTGTTGTACCTGAATCATAACTGTTGTACCTCAATCATACCTGTTGTACCTGAGCCATACCTGTTGTTCCTGAATCATACCTGTTATACCTGAATCATACCTGTTGTATCTGAATCATACCTGTTGTATCTGAATCATACCTGTTGAACCTGAATCATACCTGTTGTACCTGAATCACACCTGTTGTACCTGAGTCATACCTGTTGTACCTGAGTCATACCTGTTGTTCCTGAATCATACCTGTTGTACCTGAATCATACCTATTGTATCTGAGTCATACCTGTTGTATCTGAGTCATACCTGTTGTATCTGAATCATGCCTGTTGTACCTGAATCATACCTGTTGTACCTGAGTCATACCTGTTGTCCCTGAGTCATACCTGTTGTACCTGAATCATACCTGTTATACCTGAATCATACCTGTTGTATCTGAATCATACCTGTTGTACCTGAGTCATACCTGTTGTACCTGAATCATACCTGTTGTACCTCAATCATACCTGTTGTACCTGAGTCATACCTGTTGTTCCTGAATCATACCTGTTATACCTGAATCATACCTGTTGTATCTGAATCATACATGTTGTACCTGAATCATACCTGTTGTACCTGAATCACACCTGTTGTACCTGAGTCATACCTGTTGTACCTGAGTCATACCTGTTGTACCTGAATCATACCTGTTGTACCTGAATCATACCTGTTGTACCTGAGTCATACCTGTTGTACCTGAATCATACCTGTTGTACCTGAATCATACCTGTTGTACCTGAATCATACCTGTTGTACCTGAATCATACCTGTTGTACCTGAATCATACCTGTTGTACCTGAATCATACCTGTTGTACCTGAATCATACCTGTTGTACCTGAATCATACCTGTTGTACCTGAATCATACCTGTTGTACCTGAATCATACCTGTTGTACCTGAATCATACCTGTTGTACCTGAATCATACCTGTTGTACCTGAATCATACCTGTTGTACCTGAATCATACCTGTTGTACCTGAATCATACCTGTTGTACCTGAATCATACCTGTTGTACCTGAATCATACCTGTTGTACCTGAATCATACCTGTTGTACCTGAATCATACCTGTTGTACCTGAATCATACCTGTTGTACCTGAATCATACCTGTTGTACCTGAATCATACCTGTTGTACCTGAGTCATACCTGTTGTATCTGAATCATACCTGTTGTACCTGAATCATACCTGTTGTACCTGAATCATACCTGTTGTATCTGAATCATACCTGTTGTACCTGAGTCATACCTGTTGTATCTGAATCATACCTGTTGTATCTGAATCATACCTGTTGTACCTGAGTCATACCTGTTGTATCTGAATCATACCTGTTGTAACTTATTTGTATATATAACTTGTAGCTTTATCCTCCACAGTGACGAGGCAATAACGGTGTAACTGACAGTCTTATACAGTATATACATATCAAGGCTGAAGTCAATTATTATTTCATTCTTTTTATCTATCTTAAACGTTAAATTTGATATATAGTTTATTTATAATACGGCGGTAGTAAGGCCTAATCTAATTCATTTTTATCTCAGCAAAACAAAACTGTTTTTTATAGCTTTAGACGCTGTTAAAATTGAGATATAACATGATTGATTAAAATTAAGGAGACGAAATGAAATATAACGTGTCCTGGCACTTGATTCTTTGTGCAATATGTGCATGTCTCTGCAATGTGATGTATGTTGATGTTATATGATGGATGTTTCTATTAACATGCTGGATGTTTCTATTAATATGGTGGATGTTTCTATTAATATGGTGGATGTTTCTATTAATATGGTGGATGTTTCTATTAACATGGTGGATGTTTCTATTAATATGGTGGATGTTTCTATTAATATGGTGGATGTTTCTATTAATATGGTGGATGTTTCTATTAATATGGTGGATGTTTCTATTAATATGGTGGATGTTTCTATTAATATGGTGGATGTTTCTATTAATATGGTGGATGTTTCTATTAATATGGTGGATGTTTCTCTTAATATGGTGGATGTTTCTATTAATATGGTGGATGTTTCTATTAATATGGTGGATGTTTCTATTAATATGGTGGATGTTTCTATTAATATGGTGGATGTTTCTATTAATATGGTGGATGTTTCTATTAATATGGTGGATGTTTCTATTAATATGGTGGATGTTTCTATTAATATGGTGGATGTTTCTATTAATATGGTGGATGTTTCGCTGGATGTTTCTATTAATATGGTGGATGTTTCACTTAATGTTTCTTTTAATATGGTGAATGTTTCACTTAATGTTTCTTTTAATATGGTGAATGTTTCACTTAATGTTTCTATTAATATCCTGGATGTTTCTATTAATATGGTGGATGTTTCTATTAATATTGTGGATGTTTCGCTGGATGTTTCTATTAATGTGGAGGATGTTTCGCTTAATGTTTCTATTAATATCCTGGATGTTTTTATTAATATGGTGGATGTTTCGCTTAATGTTTCTATTAATATCCTGGATGTTTCTATTAATATTGTGGATGTTTCGCTGGATGTTTCTGTTAATATGGTGGATGTTTCGCTTAATGTTTCTATTAATATCCTGGATGTTTTTATTAATATGGTGGATGTTTCTTTTAATATGGGGGATGTTTCTATTAATATGGAGGATGTTTCTATTAATATGGTAGATGTTTCTATTAATATGGTAGATGTTTCTATTAATATGGTGGATGTTTCACTTAATGTTTCTTTTAATATGGTGGATGTTTCACTTAATGTTTCTATTAATATGCTGGATGTTTCTATTAATATGGTGGATGTTTCGCTTAATGTTTCTATTAATATGGTGGATGTTTCACTTAATGTTTCTATTAATATGGTGGATGTTTTGCTGGATGTTTCTTTTAATATGGTGGATGTTTCACTTGATGTTTTTATTAAAATACTGGATGTTTCTATCAAAGTGCTGGTTGTCTACGCAGCATGCTTTATGGCTTTACGATATGCTTGATGTCTGCACTACACGGATGAGCTGTAAAGCTCAACACAATAAATTAATTTTAATTTTGATATGATGGATGGTTGAACAATATGCTGGATGTTTGTTGAATACGCTGCTACCTCTTATATAGCTATGTATATGAATTAAAAACAAATCAGGCAACTCAACTTCGATTCACTTTTCAGAAATCGAAGTATATTTGTTCTATAAGATATATGCATTACCATGTTTTCAGAACACTTTCCTATTTAGATGTTTTAATGCGTCATTGCACGATATGGAAACTATGCTTTGCATAAATGCTTTGTGGATGTTTCAAAACGAAAATATGATATTTTAAGTTCAGAAATGTACATGTAGTTCCCGTAGAATGATAAAATAACTTAACATTGATCAATAACAAGGATTTTGATATCTTTCTCAATAAATCACACACGAGAGGTCGCAATCTGAACGATTGTTTCACCTCTTCAAGCTTGTCTAAAAGCCATTTCGTAGTAATTTTAAATTCATTAACCATTTCAAGTTAACCTAGACAAGAGAAAGTCTCCATATTGTAACGATTAGTATGTATTTTGTAGGGTTGAAGGGTAATTTAAAGTTAACCCGGCCATAAATGGTGGCTCCGTTTAGATGGAGATAACATCTTTATGGACACTCGTTCATGTTGAAGATGGTTATGGCACGACAAGATGTCTACTGCAAACACCAGTTTGTTGTGGCGATTTGAAGTCACAGCAATAGCGTATGTATGGAGGACCGAGATGTCGTCCAGTAAAAAGAATTAGAGTAAAGTCATAGTCAGGGCGAAACAGTTAATACATGTACATTACGTTGGCTTATTTGTGCCTTTTTATTATTGTTTTGTTTGGTTTTAATTACTACTATTAAAAAAATCTTTGCAATAAAGAGCATTTAGAATATAAAATGTCACTGTTCCGTTATATTTGTCCCCTATCAACCGCTTTCCGCCTCGAAAGGAAGGGAAAATGTTGAGCGGAAAAAAAACCGGATAAACATAAGCGCGAATCATACAGTTAGTTCTTGTTAAAAACTTCGCCCTTTCGTACACAACAACATTTAGGAAAATAATAACGTCATTTGCTTCGTTATTTCGCCGTGCAACTAGTTGTCGAACAACCAGAACGTTATATACTTAGTTGAAATTCCCAATATTTCTCATATATGTTCTCTTGCGATGGGGTTTTGAATTTACAAACGGTTTACCAGAAATGAAAGTAAAGTGTTGCAATTTGGACAACTGTATTTCGATATATTCAGTGTTATAAGTTGAAGGACATACACGTATATTCCTTGTCATTAGGTTAATCAAGTCCGTCTTAAAACATGCCAATTTAACATTTAAACCCAAACTATGCCGGAAATTCGTGTGTGTATGTTAGGGACATTATAAAATAATTGACCAGTTTTATTCCTCAGTGTGACCGTAAGAATCGACTACTTAACGGCTCCTACAGATTCGGAGGATTTCAACAGAACCATGTTATTGAGAACACGGAGTACACCATTACTGGTCTATCCCCAATGTAGCATTAGACCTCAGTCGTTCTGTCTTCGTTTATGTACTCGTCCCTGTTGGGTATGACTACCTGGGTACTTCTAGCTAGACTATTGACAGAATAATAAGGTGGCAAGGTAATCTAGTAGTAGGATGCCGGGTTCGTAACCGAAGGGTTGCAGGCTCGAGTCACGGCACAGCACTTTGAGCAAGATACATTACTCCGCTTGTCCCAGTCTACTCAGCTGTAAATGCGAACGTGGTTGGGCAGTGCTGGAATTGTTGAATGTTTGTTGTGAGCACCGAAATAGCAGCACCGGCTGTATGCTCCCCAGTGAGTTGAGACAGACGTTGGCTGGTTGCAAAGGCCCTATAATCACGGATGCTAATTTGTGAACGACGTTGAGATGACCTACGCACTAGGTTGTGACACAGCGGTATATAAGAACCTCGAAATTATAATTAATTAAAATGTGGTAAGGTGGGAATTTATGCTACCTTGTCCATGCTTAACATTTCATTTTGGTGACATGTTCAAATGACTCGCAGTATCTCCTTGAGTTATGGACACCGTCATCATATGACCTAATTAGCATTTGCAACGCCATCCAAAAGATGTCGAAAACAAACTAAAACCTATACACTTATAACGTCCGAACACTGACAGCTAGTTTTCAGATATTAAAAAGAAAACGTGTGTTATCGTACATTATTTTGAAAACATGCAGAAAAAAAATAAAGAAAAATAACAAAAAATACACGTGACTGTTGGAAACGAAATCTTTCCAAGATAAATATTTCAATATATTGATTGTTTTTTATTGATAATAATTTCTGCAACAGTATTCAGCAACACAGGAAATATTGACAGGTGAACGGTGACCATTGTACGGATGAACGGTGACCATTGTACGGGTGAACGGTGACCATTGTACGGGTGAACGGTGACCATTGAACAGGTGAACGGTGACCATTTTACAGGTGAACGGTGACCATTGAACAGGCGAACGGTGACCATTGTACGGGTGAACGGTGACCATTGTACAGGTGAACGGTGACAATTGTACGGGTGAACGGTGACCATTGAACAGACGAACGGTGACCATTGTACAGGTGAACGGGGACCATTGTACAGGTGAACGGTGACCATTGTAAAGGTGAACGGGGACCATTGTACGGGTGAACGGTGACCATTGAATAGGTGAACGGTGACCATTGTACAGGTGAACGATGACCACTGTACAGGTGAACGGTGACCATTGCACAGGTGAACGGGGACCATTGTACGGGTGAACGGGGACCATTGAACAGGTTAACGGTGACCATTGTACGGGTGAACGGTGACCATTGTACAGGTGAACGGAGACCATTGTACAGGTGAACGGTGACCATTGTCCAGGTGAACGGTGACCATTGTACATGTGAACGGGGAGCATGGTACATGTGAACGGTGACCATTGTACATGTGATGGGGGACCATGGTACAGGTGAACGGTGACCATTGTCCAGGTGAACGGTGACCATTGTACAGGTGAACGATGACCACTGTACAGGTGAACGGTGACCATTGTACAGGTGACCGCTGACCATTGTACGGGTGAACGGTGACCATTGACCAGGTGAACGGTGACCATTGTACAGGTGAACGATGACCACTGTACAGGTGAACGGTGACCATTGCACAGGTGAACGGGGACCATTGTACGGGTGAACGGTGACCATTGTACAGGTGAACTGTGACCATTGTACGGGTTAACGGTGACCATTGAACAGGTGAACGGTGACTATTGTACAGGTGAACGGTGACCATTGTACAGTTGAACTGTGACCATTGTACAGGTGAACGGTGACCATTCCACGGGTGAACGGGGACCATTGTACGGGTGAACGGGGACCATTGAACAGATGAACGGTGACCATTGTAAAGGTGAACGGTGACCATTGTACGGGTGAACGGGGACCATTTTACAGGTGAACGGTGACCATTGTACATGTGAACGGGGACCATTGTACATGTGAACGGGGACCATGGTACATGTGAACGGTGACCATTGTACGTGTGATAGGGGACCATGGTACAGGTGAACGGTGACCATTGTCCAGGTGAACGGTGACCATTGTACAGGTGAACGATGACCACTGTACAGGTGAACGGTGACCATTGTACAGGTGACCGGTGACCATTGTACAGGTGAACGGTGACCACTGTACAGGTGAACGGTGACCATTGCACAGGTGAACGGTGACCACTGTCCAGGTGAACGGTGACCCTTGTACAGGTGAACGGTGACCATTGTACAGGCGAACGGGGACCATTGTACAGGTGAACGGTGACCATTGTCCAGGTGAACGGTGACCATTGTACATGTGAACGGGGACCATTGTACAGGTGAACGGGGACCATTGTACGGGTGAACGGGGACCATTGAACAGATGAACGGTGACCATTGTGCAGGTGAACGGTGACCATTGTACAGGTGAACGGTGACCATTGTACATGTGAACGGGGACCATGGTACATGTGAACGGTGACCATTGTACATGTGATAGGGGACCATGGTACAGGTGAACGGTGACCATTGTACAGGTGAACGGTGACCGTTGTACAAGTGAACGGGTACCATTGTACATGTCAACGGGGACCATTGTGCAGGTGAACGGGGACAATTGTACAGGTGAACTGTTACCATTGTACATGTGATAGGAGACCATGGTACAGGTGCACGGTGACCATTGTATAGGTGAGCGGGGACCATTGAACATGTGCACGGGGACCATTGTAAAGGTGAACGGTGACCATTGACCAGGTGAACGGTGACCGTTGTACAAGTGAACGGTGACCATTGAACAGGTGAACGGTGACCATTGTACATGTGAACGGGGACCATTGTATAGGTGAACGGTGACCATTGAACATGTGAACGGGGACCATTGTACAGGTGAACGGTGACCATTGTACATGTGAACGGGGACCATTGTATAGGTGAACGGTGACCATTGAACATGTGAACGGGGACCATTGTACAGGTGAACGGGGACCATTGTACGGGAACCTTATACAAAATGGAGTAATACATACTTTCGATTGTTGTTTTCTTTGATGATTTCCGTGGTGAAAGTATGTTGGCTCCTATCGGCTGCCATAGTTCTGTCTGTCGTCACAAACTATGTGGGCACTTTCAGGTACTCCCTAACAAACACTTACCTGAAGTAGTGTGTATCTTTGATTAACCTCTTAGACATTGTTTGAAATTCATTTTTCTATTTTTCTCTACATTTGAACACAATCAACCTTCGAGAGAGCAGCCTATAAATCAATTCGTATCTACAGTACGTCATTTTCAATAACTTCATTGGCCCAATAGCAGTTTTAGGTTCGCATTACTTTTGAAATTCATTTTGTTGTAGCTGCCACACGACGGTGTGTGAGCCGTGAAGACCGGGATCCGGCATCCTACGTGATCTGACAGGTTCACACTTAAACTCTCGTCATTTTCCATCTGCATAATTATATTTAAAAATAAACATCACAGCTAAACTTACAATACCTCAGAAATAAAACAGAAATAAATATCACATACAAATAAGATCTCGTAGATTTAGGATAAATCGAACATTTCTTTATTTATGTTATATTTTTCTTCGAATGTCAACATGACTTTAAATTGGTCTTTCGTTACGTGGTTGAAACAAACACTTCATAACAGACCTCAATATCGTGTCAAATACGGAATCATAAAAGACGGGGAGAGTGGAGCGCAATTTATCATTATTAAACAATTAAACAACATATTAAAAACTATTCCTCCTGCCCCGGCATTACGAGAGTTTTTTTAAATTGGATTTTTTTTAGATTTAAATCGTTCTCATTCCTTTTTCCGCAATCCCATGCCAGAAGATAATTGTAACATAATACAAACATATTTTACTTTTAGACGCTAACCCCAAACTTAAACCTGATTTAAAGAAATAAGAAAGTATTTAAAGCTGATGAGACTCTTCATGAAATCTGGGTCTTATTTATAAAAGTTGAAATTTTGTGTTTAGAAACATCAACGACCTTATATGTAAATACCGAAACACCTTCTGGTAAGTTTTCCCTATTTGTCTATTACAGGAGAGCCCGGCTTTGACAATCGGTATAGGAAAAACAGTATTAGGAAAGTACATCATCGGTGATTCTTAACATCAAATGTAATTTTAAAGTTGAGTTGAGAGCTTATGTATGTTCCATCCTCGTAGATATGTTACATTACTATTTGAAATACAATATCATACCTTTCCATCAGAGTTCCACAAACAAGGGGGACTACTCTAATAATCATTAATTTATGCCATGTTTGAACGGTACAAAAGTACAAAAAACGTATGAGTATGTATACATCTAAATTGAGAAGGAACGACTAGAAATTGCTAAAAGGTGTCAATGAATCATTGCTGTACTGTGTAATGTAGCTTATATCCCCCTCCCCCAGATTAAGTCTTTGTGTCCGCCATTAAACCTTGTGAGCATATACTTCACTTACGTCATGGTGACTCACATGTATATTATCTGGGATGACTCTCCAGTAATTCAGTTATTGTGTCACATAGACCGGTAGCTATATCATAAGAAATAGAAAAAGCGATTCGAGTATATTTTTACCAATAAACTTCACATAAAAAGATTAAACAGGCATTACAGGGATACGAAGTTCCGATAGATGATACCACAGTTCAACCCCCACAATGTAACTCCGGTTCAGACATATTAATTTAGAGATCAGCAGTGTTTTGAAGATATAACATTTACTTTGAGACGGGTATCCGTATAACGGTTCGAATACAAATAACCTGAGAGCGAGTTAACTCCACGAGATCGTTTATTGTATAGATACATGTCGCTATAGTTTTGAAAGATTTATCCGGGTCGGATTTTCTGTTATTAAGGTAAGTTCATGATATCAGACTACGTGTTAAACATTTATAATAATATCTCTCGTCCGGATATCGCAAGAAAATCCGAGAAATCTTTAATAAGTGTTATCATTGAAGATGGTCAATTAATCATCATTTTTATTACGTGATATGACAGCTTAAAACAGCCTTGTAATGCTTCGATAACCAGGGGAGGGGAAATGTTTCATTTAAAATAATATATGCGTTATATATTAAAATTGTGAGTCAGGTGACCACATCACTGATCAGTCGATCGTTTACTGCTCTCGGGCATTTTCTTTTGATTCCTTGTTATACCCAAATGATTAAAAAATATACATAACGGGCACAGGACGTGTAATGAAGAAAATAGATGGAATTGATAAGGTCGATCACATCATTAACGTAACAGACATACGCAATTGTTTCTCTCTGCTAATACATATGATACTGTATTACGTACTTCACATTGTTTCTGAATCCTGGATATATTACAATAGGAATCAACGAAATGTCCAAATATGTAATATTTTGTTGAGTAGTAAGGAACATTTATAAGGGCACAGGAAGATGGTTTTAACAGAAAGAATGGCAACTTAAGGACCAATTTAATGTGTCAAAACACTGAAATGTCATAAACCAGAAACGGTAGCATGATACCCCAACCAGTACATTATACTGGTAACGGGCTATAGTCTTCTTTTTTTTTTTTTTTTTTTTTTTTTTTTTTTCTCAGATAAAATTTTTTTCCCTTTACAGTTCTCTGGATTTTATATATCATTTTTAAATACATAGTCACAATGTTGATGCATTCATATCCCTAATATTTTGTTACTAAGCACGGTTCATATTTCATCAGTCCCATTTACAAAACAGAAGGTTATACAGTCCTTACCGCCACCCTTTAATAAGCTGAAGTGAAGCAAGGACCAATTTTTACGAATATTAATAACTTTGTCTCAGTAATTTATTAATAATGTTCAAAGGACAAGACTTATGTTTACATCTCAACCATGTAATAGCTTGTGTGAGTGGATTGTATTAGTCACATGATTGGGAAATAAAACATCATGTCTCACTCGTACTCTCGTGTTTCCCCGGTCATATTTCCCTTATTTGGAGCATCTCAAGACCAAAATGGCCAAGGGCAACCACATCAAAGTCACGAGCTATTAAAGCAGACGACAACAATTAATGACGCGTCATCCTGGTCATCTATACGATTGTATTGGTTTTCTTTTCTTTTGGTAGAATAAAATACCCATTGCTCTTGTTGATGGAAACAGGATTATTTGTGTTCCCTCTATTAATCATGTTGCACTCGGGCTTCGCCTAGTGAAATAATAACACCCAAAGAACTGCTTCTCCCAAATCCTCTGAGGACACAAAGTTCAGTGTTTCCCTGCAACAAGAGTAATAAAAGTATATTAAAATTACTTTTCCAATTATAACCGTAGTGAACATTATTTATTTGTGGTTTTACAAAGAGAAATATCCAAGGAGAAAACTACATGTATAAGTACCAGTGTAAATGTATTTGCGGCTATGTTAAGCTCCCCTAGAGACCATTGCTATGTCTAGAAATATTCTCCCGACGGTTGCCCCATGTTTGCCACCCTGCCATACGATCTCCACAGTCAACATAAGGGTAATTAAGAGCAGTTCTTGACATCTGATCAACAATTGGAGCTCCTCGTTTTTTGTTATAAGACCTCGAACAAGCGAAAAGTTAACTGCTGTTTAAACACGCAAATTAGCATGATAAGAGGCTCAAGAAGGTCGATTTGTGGTGATACAGATCTTGTCTGCCAAAAAACCGATATTAAAGGCAATTAAAATAATTACTTCAATTATTTATTCAAATCTAAATTACTGATAAATATTCTTTAGAAGTCAAGGAAATGTTTTTATTTTGGACATCTCGGACAATTTATTGTGTATTTCCCAGATTTTCGTCGGATCCCGTGCGACCCTCGTGAACAGTATAAGGATGTTTGGCGATGAGAGGATAGCTCCCAAGTGGTCAGATTTGGTGAGATTCTCGATACTGGATGTTTGCCGATTGGCTTGGCGATGTTTGTCTAATCAGTCCAATGACAGTAATAACACCTGAATTAGGTCATCCACATTCAATATAGACCTCATTCACTTTTATTAGCCCAGCAATTGACATATTTGATCCGGGCCCTACCTAAGAGCCATTTACACATAACATTATACTGGCCTGGCAAACGAGAGGGAACGTCCGGTATTACCGGAGTATACAGACTACAATAGTTCGACATAACTACCTGTGTTTGTCTGTTAACGTATTTAATTAAAGTACACTTTATTACGTCAAAACAAATGTAAGCATCCAGTTTTTGCTTTATGAAAGAAAATTGAAAAGTTGAAAAATTAAAAGTGGGTATTTATCGTGGACACACAATCATATGTATTTTGCAGCATAAAGTCTTAAAACGCAACATATACTAAATATATATTTTGCAATAAACGTTACTGTATATTAACAGTGATGAAACGGCAAAAAAATGGTAGTGTATTGACGTGTTACACGCAAAACACTGGATCAATAGGAAGAAACAACATCATTCACAAAAACCTTGTATTTATTATAGCGTGTTTGTACATCACAGTACATTTACGTTGAGTTGTCCTTGAGTATGTGGGCCGTGCCTATTTTAGGGTACTTCTCACACATCCCAGGCTCCAAATGTCTGCCTTAAATTGCCCCATATGTGTATGTAACTCGTCAAAATTTCAAATCCACGACACGAAAGCCAAGGGTCGGTTGGTATATACCCGTATGAGATTTGGCTCTTTGGCTGTTTGCGCGGAAACACCACTTGTTACTGTTATATCTCAGACACAGACAGCGGTGTCAGTTTCACTCACTCTGTGCCTTATAATGGTGTTTTCGCACACAATTGTCAAACAAACGAATAGATAGTTCTCTTTAGAATAAACAATATTTTCAGCGCTGGGCTCGACTCTTGTTTTCCGCCATACTTGAGCCTCTGGATGTCAAAGATGGGTAAACTGTGGTATTAGAGTGAATACGTATTGGGGCCCCTGGATCAGATCACACTAGGTGGGGGAGGGACGCCAGTAAGCTGGGGGATATATGGTACATTAAAACAGAGGAAGTCTGTGATTAAACGGAGGTAATACATGTAACTTGGACATTCTGATTTCGTTAGCTGTACCTTCCCAGATGTAAAATGTCACAAAAGCTTCTTGTTTGGTGTGAAACGTAGAATCACTGACATAATGTTTTCCTTAAAGTACGAAATGGCATGACTTTCTTCTTCGTTTAAAACAAATTGGTCAATATAGAGTGTATTAAAATCTTCTATATATATATAAAGGTTACTTCTATATAGCAAATATATGTCCATAAGACCACATTTTTGAAGTGGAAGCCTTCTATAAAGGTCACATCTGTACAACTTCACTGTTCCCTTGTAACCACCTCTGTATAACGAATATCTGTTATAAAATTCACCTCTGTTTAGCTAAAATCATAAATGTATGATTATTATGATTTATTGTACCTATAATAATTAATGTAATTTTTATTTCAATCAATACTTCTAGAAATTTTTGTTCACTTTGCATATTTTCCGATACCATATACACGTATGATTCAATTTCGACTTATTTAGAATATCTTTTCACGACATATTGCGTTTTTAATTCACAAAATGTTGTTTCCGTCTAACTTAAACATCAATACCTTGCAACTTATGTTTAACTAAATAATCTCGTCCAACGTAAGACCTTTTCGACAACCTGGTTAAGTGGAAAAGATTGAACAATTCAAGACTTCAAAGTCGAAATGAAGAAATCAGTTGTAACAGTGTGACAACTATACGACAGTCGCTAGTGGAAGTCGAGATATCCAATATAACAGTATCACAAATTTAAGACAACATCTGATCGACTTCGAGATAGCCAATGCAAATGTATAACGAATTTACAACAGTATCAGAGATATAGAAGTTCAGATCTAGTATCATTATGACAGGGTGACTAAATCACGCCATTCTTGTTTAGTTTGACGTTTGACGTGTTTAGAGTGACACCTTCACGAAAACAAAACCTGAATAAGTCAATGTGGCAAGTTCACAAAACCTACAAATTCAAGATAACCAATGGACATGAAACATTTCGTGAAATTCACGACAACAAAGGCAAAATCGCGACAGCCTGAAGAAAGTAACAGTGTATCAACTATATATCTAGTAGAGTTAGAGCTAGGAGACCATCCGACAGACGACTATTTCCTAATTTGATACGGGATTAGGTATTTGTCACCTCATGTGAGGTCTGCTAAATAAGTCTGTCGAACACGTTTAAGGCCACCAACGTAGTCAGCTTCACACTATATCCCTGGTAAATAGCAAACTTTATTGCGATTGTCTTTTTCTTTCCTGTGAGAGACGCATTCTCGCAAAAGCTTTTAATTATATCATAGATTTTTAATTGTTTTTTTCTTTTAAGAATAAGTCTCTATGATAAAGCTTGTACCCGATTATAAACCAAAGTATTGCATAACATCATTTCCTAATTTTGAGCAAAACAAAACAGATATAAAAGGAAATTTGGTCCTGATGAATGTGGTGTTTGAAAACACATTTTCCCACCTGGAATGGATTAGAGTTCCTTGCTTCCAGAGCACTTCCAATGCATGAGCCATCACCCTGTCCCAGGTAACAGTCGGAGCTAACAATGCTCTGTAGGGAAGCTTAAGCCCCGGACTACCTGCTCTACAGGTAGATAAGGTCGGCGACGTCCCGTCGCTATAATTGTGTATACCCATGTCTTTTCACATTAGCTGTTTAAACAGTTAACGCGTTTTATCAAGGTAAAAGCGCGTGACATTTGGAGTAACAGCATTTTGTTTTCATAAATATTAAGATATTAAATTAAATTTCTATTAGGGTTAGATAAAGAAAGCGATATATCTGTTGTGGTTGTCGATACAAACGGTTTATTAAATAGATACTCTGTGGAATGCGATTGTGCTAATCTGATTCCCTATTACTCTTGAAAGGATTTGTCTTTCGTAATAAATCACCATCCATGAGTCAATCGATTGGTAAATCTACTTCACTAAGACGCTTGGTGAAATCGGTTGTCACATTGCGCATTACCGGAACTTACTGGTAGTGATTTATACTCATTGGCCATTATACACATACCCCATCATATCGACTTCAAGTCGACACTGCACTGCCTAGTTCTCCTTCCAAACCCCATTCAAGTTTATCACATCGTATCTAAAAAAAAAATGATTTCTCATTTTTTTCTCTTGTAGCAGAAGACTGTCCCTCTGCCACCATTGTAAATAGTACCAAGCTGTAGATACAACAAAAGACATTTGTCTATTAGAAATTTGTTTTGTCGAATTTCTTGTACTCTAAAAGATGGTCACATCAACATGAAGACATCAGAACCTTTTCGTTGCCAGTGAAGACAATTTTTTTTAGAGATATACGTGTAAAACAAATTTGAATGTCAGATCACAGCCTTGTTACATTTTTCAAATTTAAGATGCATGTAATCAACAAATATAACCTAGACTTAGTGGCCAAAAGTAAAATATGGTAATGATTGTTTTGCCTATACAAGTCAAATATTAAGAACAAATTGTGAATTTCTTATTTTATCATTTAAAAACGACAATGTATACAAAAGTATGTGTAGCGTGTTTTGCGTCTTGACACAAGTTAGGGCGTTATAGTCTGCCATTAACATGTATATTTTTATATACGGGTTAAGTGATGTAATGTATGTGTCTGAAGATACTATCAGGTGGTTAAATCCTGATAAGTATTTTTTCCGGATTACTTAAAAGAGATCAAAATTAAAGATAAACACCATGTGCTATATGGATTGTTGAGTAAACGTCGCACACAATGTACTGGTGGCTATGAGGTGAAGAGCGTTTTACAGTGTTTGGTTGTATACTGGTAAGGCCTTGGTTCGAATCCCGACATCAGGAACATCTTGTGTCGGTCCTGTAAACGGGCTTTTATAATAATCATATACGTTGATTATTCCAGAGCAGCCCTTGATTAAAATTTCGAATGTCGACTGTAGCGTATGAAATGAAGAGTTGTAGAAAACACAAATGTTAAAATAATCTTCTTCTTTTTTTATTATTTATTTATAATTTTATAGTGTGAACATCTTTTATTGTGTTATTTACCACGTTTGCTTGTGAACTAAATTCTTTATGAATAATTAATTATTTTCGTACAACAAGTAATTTATAACCTACCAACAACCCTGGCCTCTATCACAACATCGAACATTCAAAACGAAAGCCTGTCATATTTGAATTTCTAATAAGAATTATTTTGGGACTTACAGAAAAGCGAACCTGATAATAAACTAATAAAGATGACAAGCTAATGGAAGTGATGCGAGAACAAAACCCTTGAGATGGGCGTATCTGGAAACTTATATATTATCTGAGGTGAAGTCGCGATCTGTTCATCGTAAAGTCATTAGGGGTATTAAGAGCCGGAGTAGATATTGAAATTTTACAACGTCCTATGTAAGTGTATATTGTTATCATAAATATAATGTTTACTTATATACAGATAGGGTTTATCTCGGGACAATCGTTTATCGAACCCCTGACCCCTAAACTTATTACAGGTGTATCAATTATAAATCAAAGCTGGCAAATGTCCGAATCCCAGGTAAAATCATAAAATCTGTACGAACACGCACCTGTACGTCAGACAGAGATTACGGACTCATAGAACTCAGATAATAGATAAATAAGGTATGACTATTTTACGTAAAAATACTTGGTACGATTAATTAAATATTTAACAGTGGACACAAATTTGCTCAATCGTTAATATAAATTGCAGCCAATGAAAAAGAACTTATTTACTACTTGAAATGTTTCAGTTCAATTTCAATATCAAATATTTCAAAAGTGATATTGAATCATCATAGCAATTGACGTAAGCAATATAACTAAACATTATTATTAATAATTTTGTATAGTAGTGAAATATATCTAGGTTTTATATAGTGAAACTAGAGAGAGGATGTTCCCTGTGTCTTAGTGAATGTCGCTGATACATGTTTATCCTACAGTTGGGTGAATATTAGTTTCATGAATGTGATTAAAATTAGTGAAATCTATGAAAAAAGTGTTCGTCACAAGATTTCGAGAGTTAAATATACACTATTTATAAGGATGACTTATACAAGTTGTTAGCTTCTAGTTAGATCATAGCGTAAACATGCATTTTGGTATTATTATTGCTGCTTTTAAATGGATAAAATATGGCTTATTCTAAGAAATATATTATTATCATTCGATTTGCAGATTTCAGATTTTATTTTGTCATTTAAATACATAAATAATATGTGATGTATGAGGTAAATGCAACCATTGCTATTGTACATGGCTATAGTTGGATAAAGTAGTTATGTAAATTAGCATACAATCAGTATACGTACTAAATACAACAATCTATAGCAACATTATCAGTTGTGTTAAAAATAAATATATAGTTTGCATTAATTTAACATAACACAAAATTTTGAAGCCATTGTATTTGCAAAAAAAAAAAAGATAATTAAAATACGTTTTCAATTTTTCTTTAACTATATGACATGTTTGATAGTTTCCTAGTGGCATTATACCGTCGTCTAGCGTCACGTGGTACTTGTAACTGTACAGTGACTGTACGGAGTCTAGATGTACAGTGTACCTGATATATTTAGCTCAAAGGATTGTTTTAATCTTGAGTATCTTTGGCCTCTTGAAGAACTTTTAACTCCGTTAACCATTGTGTATGAAGTGGAATTATGAACTTACAACCTCACAACCGGACTTGTTTTCTTTAGTGTGGCAAGAACAACAACACTTGCGCAATCATATTCATATAAAATAAGTCTGACGTAGCCAATCCATTGACATATGTATAACTCTGTAAAACTTCACCAAGAGATTAACTGGTACAACATATAACATACGTCTGAATATGTTCTAATTTGGGGTAAGCCTGTTCCAGGAAGACACAATTTTCAACCAAATGCTGATTTCTGTCGGCTATTGCCCTGTAAACCATATCGTCGGAATTACTGCTCCTGAATCTGAAAAAAACAACACTTTAAGATAGGTTTTTGTCCTATTATGCATATATCTATAAAAATGGTTGTACAATGATAGAGCTATTCGTAAACTTTATTACGCACATTTGAAAAACAACACTCAAAATATGGACGTCAATACTTGTTATACTGAACTACTTTTAAGTTGACAAACTACCGTTAAATAAGTACGTATGTTAATATGTTCGCGGCAGACAATATTTTACCCTGTATAACAAAGTTTAATGTTTACTAAAAAAAACATTTGCTGAAGATGCCACCTTTGTCTTCTAACATCCTCTGTATCTTATAGAAATATTGAGATAGGAAATGCGAAAACGTTTTCTCCCTGTCTAACCCAAACCACAAGTAAGACAAGATTTCAGAAATGTGAACCTTATAGAGATTAAAAAAAAGACCTGATCGCAAGTCTCAATATAAGTAATTGACACCAGGTCACCAGCAATTTACTTTGTCCGTGTCACCAGTGGTTGACCTTGTCCAGGTCACCGGTGATTAACCTTGTCAAGGTCGCCAGTGGTTGACCTTTTAGAGACCATGGTCATGATCACCAGTAATTGGCCTTGTCAAGGTCGCCAGTGGTTGAACTTTTAGAGACCATGGTTATGATCACTAGCGATTAACCTCAACAATATCCCAAAATATTAACCTATTCAATGCCACAGTTATTGACCTTTGAGAGGGTAAATGTGATTGACCTTTCGAAATCACTAATGATTGACCTATTTCGTGTCACGGTGTTGACCTGACACAGGTCCGCTCCATAATCGCCATCGACAACATCCGCCTCTTGTGTCAGCTTCTACATCCCAGACTGTGATAGTGTCAGTCTATTGTTACGTGTGTCATAAACCTATCATCACATCCGGCGGACAAGTACCATACATCTTCTCTTTCTTAATACATCTACTCCAACTCCGGCTAACAACGTTCATCTCTCTTCTGCTTGAAATAGATATTTCCCTTCCGGATAAGATATCAGTTGTTATACCTAAAACTATAAGGAAATAGTGATCACGTTCTATCAATGTTTAGCCGAAAACCTCCTCCTTATTTCCTCCATGGATCAGAAAAACCTAAATTTGATATTCTTAACCTGCTCATTACTATTTGACTAAACATAAGAAACAGCTTATGACTTGTCGTTTATTTTGAATCTGAAGATAAAATTATGTTTTCTCTCAAAAAGACAGTTACACTGATCGTTTAGCCATGATGTTTCTTGGGACTTTTTTCCTCTTTATAGTTCGCTTTCATTAAAATGCACGTGATAAAGTAAATATAGTCATGAGAACATTTATATTTCGCTAAAACCTAGTTTCTTTAAAATCCTTCTTTAGCCTATATAATCATCACACAGTGAATATTGGTCACTTAATTACGATATTTGTCATACTGGGAGACTTTAATTCTAAGTTTCTGAAAGACACGTATTTTGAAGACCTTAAATTCTGTCAATATTGAACGAAATAGTGTGATGTGTACTCGTGAAGTTTTTGTTGATACAGCCAATCCGCTACAGACCCCGACCACACCGGGTTAGCCGTCAGATTGTCCCCCTTGCCGGATGTAATACTATTATTGGCCAATAGGGGGTAAACATGGACAGCTTTTCATGCTGTTGTTACTATTCACCCCGGTTGTTTAGCCGCTTTCTCTTTTAGCGACACATTTGTAACGTTAACAAATTGAACAAAATAAACTAGTTTTGTTGTTTAATTAGTTGAGCAATTAGTTCTGTACAAATAAGCCTAGCATGAGTGGATCAAGTAAAGTCAACAGCGCAGACCGCCGTCACAATGGCGTATGGGTAGACCAACAACCTGTTACACAAACGGCAGAAATTTAATACGGAGTTTTCACGGCTGATGATAATACATTACAACAATTGAATCACATTAACAATTTGTTTTATATTGAACTTGCTGGAAACATTTAATCTGTAGGGCCCCTCGATGTCTAGAAGTGTTCAACAAATCACGGACACTATGTTTAATCAGCAACATCAAAGACATATAATAGAATATGTATATTTGATTATAAATTTGTTGTGCCGTTGATAATAGTATCAACTCCTTTTCCTGGCTATTTGTATCTTATATTAGTAACTCAAGTGGCCAATAGTTGACGAGTGTGTAGGTTTTGTGGCCAATACTTGTGAAGATCGGGTAGTCTTTAAGGGTGCGACGGTTATTTAATAATCACCATTTAAGCTATTTCCCATGAAACACCACAGGTCAAGTGCCCACTCAAAATACAATCACCGAAAAGATGTATCTGTCCTTCTGTTTTTGATGTTACTGTTATATAGCGATTTAAACGAGACTAAAACTTATTTTTATGTCGTCTGACTGGTTTCACGTTTTCGTTAGGGAATTAGAGTTATAGTTATTTCTATTGAGATTATGGCAGCTAAATAATTAATAAATCTCATTATTATCATTGGTTTTGCAAGGGAATAGCAACGTCCTCGCTCGCTCCTGCCCATCATGCTATAGTTTATATCAATTTCGACTCAAAGATGACATTTCCGGGTCAAAGGTCAATGCGAATGTCTCGGAACATCGAACTATAAAATTGATTAATTTATTGTCTATAGCTAACGGATATTAGGTCCCATTTGATTCGTTGTATGCTTGTGTTATTTATTAGAATTCCGATGTAGAACCCGACACTTTTGTCACTGATGTGCAGCTTGTTTGTCCTATCATACATTCTGTGTACATTTATCAAATCTGTCATGTCGACCTCTCGGCTGTTTTCTTACTTTTCTAACAGATTTGTTTCGTTCATATGTTCATCCATCTGTTGTTCCATGAATTCGTATACAACTGTTTGCGCATCAGCCGCTCTGTTCTGAGTCACTACGTCGTAAGAAGATCTTTATACCTTAATCTATCGTGTCAAGATAAAAAGCTAAATACGACTACCGTAGAAAATCTCAGGTGAGATACGGTAAGCGGACAGGTAAGTTCCTGCCATTAAGGTAATACTCGGAGGCGGTGATCTGTCTCAGTCATTTTAAGCCCAGTGTTACGTGTAATGAATAGAATATGGTGACAAAGTGTCATTTTAGCGGAAAAACTAAGCGCTCAACATTATAAAAGTGTCCGAAGCCATTGATTTGGACGGGGTCAAAAAGCGCCTCGGCGCCACTGAAACACGCGAACATATAAATGGTAGATTGATCCATTTGTCTCGAGCTGGAGAATGGTATGACCAGCGTGTCTAGAGGGGGACACGGACGGAGGAGAGAGGTTTAGAGCAACATGCCTTGGTTGAAGACAAATATAACAAGCAATGTGATAAATGATTGGACAATTAGTGAAACGTTATCAGGTGAACGGCTTCCAGAGGCTGTAGAAGGGTTCTCTCACTGGCACGATGCCGTATTGGCTATATAATGCTAATTATAGTACTAGTGTTAATCTAAACTACAGTGTACAATAATGCCAATAACAGAACTAGTATTAATCTAAACTACAATTTTTCGTATAACCTTTCACTTGTTGCACGGTCGTGTCAAATATTCACAAGAGTATTACTGTAGTGACTGTATTATCTAAAAACAATCATCTAATGTCTAATGGTATGAATATAAACGTAGTTACAAAGTGTATTGCGTTTACGAAAGAAACGACAATGATACTGAAATGTATAGCTAATGAAGCGGGTAATGAACATAACGAATTATAATTGACATGTTGATTAGCTTGTCATAAACTGATTAAAAAATATAGGATCATATTGTATCTCATTAAGTGATAAACGACTACTTACAGCATCCATGTCATACGACATATCCTTTCACGTCCTAATAACGTCAAAATATTTGCCTCTGTAAGCCTCATGAATCCATTCGGAATTCATTACAATTTTGCAACTTAATATGTTCATGTATTTAAATAATGTATCGTGCAAATAATAAGAATTCCCACTTACAGCATTCACAGTGTAGAAGTGTGCAAGATAGCGGACCCCATGTAGAACCCCGAGTGATCTGGTACTGTTAGGAGATTAATAAACACGTGACGTTTGTGTCACTAATATCTCTTTTATATCTGTTGGTTATTATCATCAAACACATGTCCAGCAGCTCTGTGTTTATTGTGATCTCCATAGACCGGTTAGGAAAGAGAAAATGTAATTACAGACCAATTGTTCTGAAGATTCGACGATTTCATCACCAATGTCTACACACATTGTACCATCAGAGGCTAACTGCCGGGAAACCATTGATTCAAACAGTTAATTTCTAATTTCTTCAAGTCGCTTTATCTGTAACCAAATACATGTATTAATGTTCAATTTGAGATTTGATTACACATTGAACATGGCAACACAAAATTTACGTTTTATAAATCACATATCAAGGTGTAAAGTATCACAAAATATTATTCCTGTTTTGAAATTATAGTTGGCATTTTGTTTAGACCATAGTGTAGACTCGTTCCCATTTGTATCCAGCATCGCAAATTTTGTGTATAAGCCAGACAGAGCACCCGTATTCATGAAACCATTCTCGTGCCCCAGCATGAATTCTGTGTTCAAGCAAACATTCAAGTAACTCGCTTATAACATGTTACTTGGTCAAAAAGTCAAGTGTAAACATAGAAAACAGTATTTCGCTCTTAGTCCCTCAAAATACTTCCATATGACGGTCAAAATATATGTTTTCATTTATTTATCGCGGTAATAAGGTATTGGGCTTGAGCACATAATCTCGGTTCGAACATGAGAACGGTTTCATGAATACGGGCCCTTGTGCCGCAAATACAACAGAAACCCGCTGCCTCTATCACAACAGAAACCCGGTGTCAATATCGCAACAGAAACCCGGCGCCGCAATCACAACAGAAACCCGTTGCCGCTATCACAACAGAAACCCAGTACCTACAATCACAACAGAAACCCGGTGCCACAATCACAACAGAAACCCGATGCCACTATCACAACGGATAACTGGTGATTCTATCATAGTAGAAAACTTGAAGCAACTTTTACAAGAGAAACTTATGCCACTATCACAATGGATACCTAATGCCACATTCACGATACCATGAACACAACGGAAACGTCATGTATCACTTCAAGTTCATTTGTTTTTTAAAGATGTAAATGTCTACAGATTTAAACAACATTTTACTTCTCCTTTCACTTCTTCACAAAGATGTTCTACATTAATATTAATATATTAGTAAAAGGCCAATAACTATTATGGTAGAAATCAGTGTCTGGTCTTTAACACAGACACTGCCTCAATCATCCCAGACCATTCTATACCCTACTTTGGTGGTTGCAGTAGTGCAGACAAGACAATTCTTTCTCTGAAGATCACACTACGGCCGGCTGTGTGGAAGACTGAATCGTTCACCACTCAGACAAATCAGCTTTACTTACAGGTAATCTTTGTATTTAGTGATATTTGACCATTTATTTCCAAAGGCAAATATCATCTGAGATATCTATATAGTCCAAATCCATATTTTAAGAGCCAATTTTCCAAAGGCAATTATATATCTAGTATATCTACATATTTCCAAGTCATTCGACAGTTTAAGTACCTGGTAAGCTGCAGTACATGTGCTTAGGTTAAATGTTTGCTTTTTTTTAAATTTCTCTCGGTCATATGACGCGATCTGAATAATCAACGAATCCACTGCGCCAGACAATACCCTCTATGCCGAACAATAATATCGAAAACGTATCGATGTAATTAAATATTTGCCTGTCGTTTCTGCAGCTGCATATATATATAAATTAATAATTAATTTTTACTTGTCCGTCAGATAATGATCGGCGTTTTTAATATGTTCGGTTAGATCTCTATTATGTTTATTCGTTTACGCTTGTATCGTATTTGTTACATAATTCCCTACGGATGAATTGGCGCTAACATATACCAAGAGTCCCTAACAGTCCTTAAAAGTTACCCTATACATTATCTAGTGATGTCTAAAGCTTCTATAAATGTAATCACTATCTCTTCTCTTTTTCATAAAAATGAATGAATTATTATAAGAAGCAGGCTTCAAAAGTCTATAACAATAATGTTTCAAAATTACATATTTTGAAGTAGAAATTGGTAAAGCGGTATGTTGCTGACATTTACCTTACCATACATTACAAAACATATACTTTAAAGCTGTTTATGCAACGTGAGTTTGTTATATTGAATAGCATTTAAAAAAAACTATGAATTTCCCCATATTTTACAATCTTCAGTGATATTGGCGAGAATTTTATCAGGATTTGAGTCAAATAGTATGTCACTCCAAATTTATTATTATTGTTATTCTCTTTATTTCCTCCAATTTGAAGATTACATAAATATAATAATGCGAACATATTTACATTACACAATACCATATTAAAAACACAAAAGCACCAAATAACAAACATGAGATATACACACATAATTACATTGAAGTCAAACATTCAATAATATTTTTATCAGGGTGTGAGACTATATCTACACACTACCGGTAGTATAATTTGTACATCTTTTCGACAGCTGCTACTGATTTCAATTTAAATTCATTCATGCCTAATACATTTAATTCGTAAGTCATTTGTCCACCAATTAAAATATGTATTAATTATTGATCTGTGAGAGAGTTTGTATACGCGCTCAGCATTAACCAGTACCACTAATGTTTGCGATAGAGCACCACAACTTGTCCCGTAGGTGTTCAGTATAACTACACTTTGATATAATATGAGTTAATATATATTGGTAAATAATACCACATCTATGACATAGCTCTTTGGCTTTACCAGTACGAATATCAAATATTAATTTTATTAATGAAATATCGAACATTTAAACAGAGGGAGTCGGGTCAGTAGCCTTACTGATAATTGCACAAAAATAGAGAGATATGATGAATTTTAGATGTAGCGAGCTCTGATCTGACTACATGGTATAGCACCTTTCCTTGGTTACCGTTATTTAACGTACATTGCATAGTAACGTCTGTTGTATTGGAGTCATTAGTATAAACACAGGCATTTATTGGTTCAATTTTAACTTATGGTGCTAGCTTGTAGTGGTCACCATTGACTGCTTAGAGCCTCTTGACCGTTATCTAAAGCCTCCTTCGTAGACAATTGGTAAGATATGGCTGGGCCTAAGTTCTCTCGACTCCCTCCAGCAGTACGAGAGGCCCTTACAGAGGGGTACACTTTAAAGATAATAGAATTATGTTTAGGCCATTCTCATTATAGATATGTATATTATGTATATGCATAGGAGAATGAGTGGGTTTAATAAACTAGTCTAATATCTTATTCCAAACTTACATCCTAGAAGAACGGGATGTTCAACATAAACATAGTCTTAATGCTTTCCGTTTGTTGTACGAAAACAATCTGTTTTTATTTTAACACCGACGTATTTTGATTAAAAATATTATCTATTGTATACTATACGGCGATCCAATTAAGATATTTATTAATTGTTTACATAAGACCACCAGCATCCTTCTCTAATTAGCCGGCGGAAATTGCCTCGAACCACTTATTATTCTAACACAATACCCTACCTCAGTGTTCTAATCCCTCTGTTACATATATAATATGTACATATTTAATACACTTTTATTTCAGTCAAGGATTTATTCTGATCTTAACTTTCATGAAATACCTCTCCTTCCTCACCTCACCCCCTCCGATTTCCCCCGACTCGTGAGAACGGCTAATACTCTAGATATACTCTCACTTAGATTACGTCACGTGAGATTATGGGAGTCAATTCTAGCCTTAACTGTACAATTATCTTCTCCATATTCACATAAACTCACGGATTTATAGTTTTATAGACAATCGTATTAAGTAGAATATCCCAATACAGGTTGTTGGACAGGTTAAATTTCCCAAACAAGGTCCAAGTTTTAAGAAATATCCATCAATAGATTAATATCAAAACAGATTTTAGGGACCAAATGATTTTGTCTTCGCTGATACTTTTCAGCTTGTTGTATTTGTGTCTTCCTAATTCCTGTTGGTGTCTATTGGTACGTAACTTGATTTTGATGAAATAGATAAAAGTGTAGAAAATAATGCTATCAAGGGTAAGGTTAACGAGGAGAATTTCATAGAAAAAAGTGCAAGGATAATTTGACCGGGTATGTATCGGGTGAGAATGTTCACTGAATCTTCCTGTCAGAAATATACGCTCTAGTCGGCTGTGAAATAGTGGTTTAATGAAGATGACGTTCCATTCAGTCATGGTGTAATATCCCTACAGTAAGTTTGGAAGGCTAACGTGGTGTCCAATAACATATATTAGGTTGAAATTCTGGTATGCTTTCAGATCAAATTATGTTTAATGTCTCATCTCATCGAGTCCCATGTTACATAATTGTCTTACTACTTTGAATCTTAGCCCCAATATTACAAACGTTGTTTGGACCTCCGTGACTTTGTATTAGAAAATCAGCTAGTAAGTCCAGAGTCAGACTTGGATGGACTAAAAGTGTCTCTGATACTGAGTCAAACCCTTGTCGTTAATATTAGTCTTAGTTAGTCCCAATTGCATTGTGTTAATTGAAAGAAAACCTATTGTCTTAGAGGTATGGCTCGTTGATTTTGAATAATACATATTAACAGCATACACGTTATGGCTAAAACAGTTTTAATGGCAATATCTGAGTAGAAATCAAACTCATGAATTCAACTTATTTAATGATACCGGAATCAGGAGTAAAAGTTCTGCTTTGAAAACCTATTTTGTTGGGAGTGTTTTCAACGTTCAGATACTAGGTGAAACATAACGATATATCAACATAACATATCAAAGACGACAAGGAAAAAACACTGACAACACCGGATCACTATAACCTTGGTTTTGATGTGAAACTTGCGGAACCAATATTGTTCTCATATCCATAATCTGTACATACAATGGTTGTGTGTATTATTTCGTCGATTTCAATCAGGATTATGGTTGAAAACAATATTAGGAAACAACTTGACTTATTTTTAAAGATAGATCTAGCAAAAATAAAAATCTCCTTATCACATTGATAAAAATAGATTACACAGTGGAACATATACACTACTCTTAATATGAATAATTCATTAAACATATCTCTAAGAGTTGTACGCGTACACTAGTTACATGTACTAAATTATTTAAACTACTGACAGTAGAAACAGGTATACTGATGATTAAAAATCTGTTTTGCATTCAAAAGGCTTTTAAAACGGGCTCAAACCATGTAAAAAAATGTATGGTTCTATTATTCGGGCACATTTATTTTGAATTAACTTTCACTAGTTATTGTAATTGACAGTTTATTAGGAACCCCGTTATCATTATGTCTGTGTTTGACATCTTGATAGCAAAATTAAGGAATGATCAAGAAACAATCGAGAAGAGTTCTACTGTTCAATTGTTTTTCGACTTGGAGTGTTCTCCCCTAAATATATAAAAATTAACAATATAAAGATGCTGTTCCTTTATTTTTTCAACCTTCATCTTTATAATAGGCGTTTATTATTTCTGAATAGCAACATCGATAAAATGTATAAATAGCAAAGATATTCCCTTGAACCTTTTTATGTAAAATTTTATTTATAATTAAATTTCGAACAGCTCTAATGCTATACATTTGTTTTATATCAAACGTATTTGTTAATGAAGAGTTCAGCCAATTTTTATAACTGTGCCGATGATGACAATTTGACCAATTTATGTAACTATTTATATTTATTTAGGATATTGTACCCTTGTGACACTAAGAGAACACCATAGTTTCAATAAAATATTTTACACTTATATAGCGAGGTTATTATAGCACTTCAGTGTTGACAAATGCTCTCAAATCTGATTGCAGCAATATCGTGTCAATCCAAATATTTAACATTTAGTAATTCAAGGAGATAATGGTTGAGAACTTGGACACTTGACGTGATATCCTTTTTGTGTGCAATTTATCAGTTATCAATTATCACTGGGTAAAAATACTTACCTGCAAAACACAAACTGTGATCTACTGAGGAAAAGTAAAGGAAAATAAGAACATGTATTATCTCGTTTCCCTGTGTGTAAGATAGAGCTGTCCAGGGTAAGAAAGGGGTGTAGGACTTTTCTATCTTACACCACATTTCTCGTGACGTGACGTCACAAAGGCTCAACAATGAGGTGACGTCAAGAATTTGGAACTCTCCGATGCCGCAATGCGGAAAAAGGCGACGTGATGAAATTAAAGCCTTATACAATATAATCATCATACACGTTAGAAAGATGTTATTATTTTTTCTGTGCAAACATTGTTTGTAAATATGGGATACGCAAAATCTGGCTGGCTAATTCATTTTCGTCTGAAAAGCTCAGGGAAACTTATATTTGCAAAATGGTGGCCTGTCCAAACGCATTTTCATGGTTTCTGAGCTTATTCTGGTGGGTGGAATGAGAGAAAAATACTCTTTCATGCCCAAGGGTGAAGGATAGGGGAATTCCACCCTCGGGATTTTCAAATATGGCAAATCATCGGCAAAGCCTCGGGTTTTACGTAATTTGAAAACCCCTCAGGTGGAATTTCCCTATCCTACACCCCTGTGCATGAAAGACTCTTATAATCTTCGTGACTTCTTTTTATTATTATTAAAAAACATATAATACTGATGTTAAAATGTAATAAATTGGATTTTTCAAAGTGTTTTAATTGTCAAAGCATTTTAGGAAAGGTTTCTAAAAACTTGTTGATAAAGTAAACTTATGTTTCCTCAACAACACATCAGTTTTCAATCAATATATATACTTAAATCGTTTCATTATATGACCTCTTACAACAAATTATATTACCGATGCACGAGACAAATATATAAATCAATTTTCGTATTATTTGGAATGAAAACTGTTGATCGTGCATCATAAACATGACTGCTTCCGCCTTATCATTCTATGTGCAGAAGGCGATACGAAGGTTCATTATCGAAGAGGACACTGTCGTAGTTGCATGCATCCTAAGGGATCACAAATTGTATCCTCAAACAAAAGGATATCCCAAAGCAAGAACCATTTTGAAACTGAAGCATGGATCGTATTGCAGTCGAGAGGGATGGCGTGCGGCTGGAGAGATGTCTGCTCGCATGTGGCATATGCTGAGTGGTAACCTATTATGTGAAGTGTCAGCACGGTAGCAGTGTTGTGGTTTTATGTAAACACGCATAATATCTGCCTAGTTTCCGTCCAATTTTCCTGTAAGTCTGGACAATGTACTTACCAAACAATGCTTTTCATTGTTCTCCTACCTCAATTGCGAGCTTGATCACAATGATATCTACTCCATCGGAGGAAGTCGTTTACGTCCTGCTTTGGTAACATATTAACAGCGACAATGCAATTGCGCCCGAATTAGCTTCATAATTAATTCCTTGTTGTATGTATTCATCAAGTTAATTTAAAACAGGGCTATACATAATAGAACACTGTATGCTCTTTTGTAAATGCAATAAATTCTTATATTATTGTTTTTATCTAAACAACTCTTCGGCAATTTTAAAAGGATACGACATTGTGTCCAAAACATAAGGGATGCCATTCCATGGTATACGTATGCAACATATTTTGTATGCGATTTATTATCTTTTTGACTTCTAGCTAGCTTTATACTTGGTCGCTGAGTTTGTCGTTGTTTTATGTATTACTACCATACCAGATCGCTTTGTGTAATTATTACCACTACACTAGACGCTTTGTTGATTATTACCACTGTACTCGGTCGCTAGATGTAAATTCTATCATTATACTTAGTCGTGTCGTTTATTTACTACCGCCATATTAGACAACTTTGTTTACTAACTACGTCATACTAGGTCGCTGTGTTTATCTGGTCTTTGTTTTTTATTGTTACCACCATATCGGGACGCTGCTTTTAATTATTATCACCAAACCAGATTGTTTTTTAATTATTACTGTCATGCCATGTCGATGGATTTAAATGTAATGATCATACTCGGTCAGCTGTGTTTAATTGCTACTTCCATTAAAGATCGTTCCCGATCTGTCTAATTTCTGTCACCATACTTACTACCATTCTACTACTTGGTCGCTCTGTTAAATTAATTCCACTTTACAAGGTATATGTATTTATTCGCTGCTACAATGCTTTGTCGCGTGTTTTTTTATTGACAATATGTGTCCGAGGCAACATAAAGTTCGGATTCAGTCTTTGGAAATGACTCTATCAAATTCCAAATACTGCTTCGATATTTTTTTAATCAAATTGTTATTGGATTTTGGCACAATTCTTGCCTTACTCGTGTTCCACGTCTTATCTGATATATTTTCGACATCTTTCAACATTTTAATTTACAGCATCGATGGTGTGATTTCGTGAATATATATATGTCTATATTTGCAGTCGTAAATAAACTATGAAGATAGAATACTTTATCGTTTAAACCATCAGCATCATAACAAAGTTTACTTTTTATCTATAAGATATATATAACAATATCATTGAGAATACAAGAGAACAATGGACGAAGGCTATGCATAAAGAAATCTATTAATGATGCCTTATCCTTTGTAGGAAATGCATTATACATTGTCATTATTTGGCAGATAAAATAATAATAATATTAGCTAAAACTTGAACTATACTGGCGTAGAGCCCGCATGAACATTAACTTACAACTATACATTGGAACCATGCCTCATACATATATAGATTAAATCAATTAAAACAATTTTGTGATTTGTTAAACGTGTGATCTAAAATCCTATGGTGTAACGCAGCCTATTAGTGATGGTAACAGTTATGATTAAAAAGCAAATGGATCAAAGATATGTTCTAGTGTGATTGATTAGAATCTAAATGGATATGTTACACTAAACACGGTCTAAGTTTGATCAGATCTAAGATATTATGTCAAATAAATGTATCACCTTGATTTCTTTGATTAAACCTACACGTCTCAGTGTAGATGTGAAATATTTTAGTAATGCGATTTAGTTTACGCTTGTTAAACCAGTATGACTCTTTACCGCTATCAACTGCTTACAATACGCATCTAGGAGTGTATCGACAAAGAATATTGCTGTTGTTTTATGGATTTGTTTTTGTAGAAATATACACTTGATTCATAGAATGAAATTGTAGGGTACTTCTGACGCACCACTGTCGTCATAAACATGGAAGATGATATCAGTTTCTCCGAAATACAAATCAGGGACTTCCGATGATATCGTAATACGAACCTACTGTTGCTGACTGATACTGATACTTTGATGCGATTTTATTACATTTATCGTCACTGTTACTAAGCATTACAACGAAATGTTAAACGAATAATACCACTTAAAAGATGAAAATAAAGTTTTTGATTTAAACATATTGCATTGCCTCACATTACAGCAATAGGAGTGAACACATGCTATTTTAACATTATCAACGCCATTCCCCTTAACAAATACAAGGTTTTATAGCGATGTTGTATCATATTTATGCAAATACATTTAAATTCCATATAAACGTGATTAATATTATAATAAGCTTGAACTAATGCATTTCATATAATGTTGTATACTAGTAGTAAGATATAATCAATTTCAGAGCAAGTAACAAGTATTATCTAACAATCGCTTTCCATAAAACTTGATTGATAAATAAGTTACATTTTGTGTATTTTATATTATTATGACTTTCAAAATCTTAATCCGTATCAAACATTTTATAAAACACGTAAATATATATACATAGAAATATTATGCATTTTTCCTTTCTTGTTCACACGAAGAATAAAGATAACAGATTTAGTATATTTCAAAGCTTTAAATGACTATATATAGGTTGTGTTTGCTTATGAATGTGTTTTCGTAAATTAATATTTCCATATATTTCTTAAATTTTAGGTATAAAATATAACCGTGAGATAATTTGATATATAAGATCATGACAATATGACTGGATAATGATATGGGCATTGTTTTTAATTAATCTACTCTATTCCATTGATGTGTAATGAATACATTGTAACTTAGAAATAAATGTTGTTCATACTACCTGTACAACAAAAGGACAACTACACTTTCCACGTGCATAGTGTCACAGATTGTTGTGTCTTATTTCTTGTGTTCTGTATAATTAAGTAAATATAGAGTAATGCTAACTGAATATATATTATATTTTATCATGTTATTTATAAATGTCTGAATTTCTTTTAACCATTCCTTACTGATTTGACTCGGCACACCTAGGACATCTTTATTTTAATACTTCAATCAATGAATAATGTTGAATCCCATATAATACGCACAGAAGGTGCTAAAGGTTTCCTTTCCAGACATGAGAAAGCCGTCAGGTCAACATCTGATAAAAAGTAGTAGAGATTTGTCACACATCCTAGGAAATCCTCATATATCTATATAATATTATTTACCTTCTTTTCATTCAAAACACCAAAAAATGCAAAAGCATAATATTTACGAATATTATACAAACCGAGATAGGACACACCAGTAGCTAGGAAATGATTAAGATTACAGATAAAAAGTATACGTCCATAAATTGTTAAATATGCTTAATATTGTCTACATCTGTATTTGATTTTTTTTAAAGATATGCTGTAAAGAAGAAAAAAATACATACATTTTTTAATCTTGCAACTGGCTACGTCATATGAATTCTTTTAGTTAATTTCAGACTGATCATGCGGGGATATAGACTTAAAAAAACCAAAAGGTGGAGTACTTTTACTATGTCCCGTCAGTCAGCAGGCCCCGCCCCTTCAATTTCCCGGGTTGATATGTCTACATGACGAGGAGTGTCAGCACTTGATTAGATAAGTACAATGCGATTCCTACCAGGACGATAGAGATATTTGCTCACCGTTATACAGTAAAGGGGGATCACTGTTTATCGCTGAGCCAATGTTTGAACAACATTCAAACGGAATTGCTTGAACTTTAACCTGAAAGTGATCAATTAGAGTAGAGATTGTCCCAATAGAAATAGAGAAGCGATACCCCTATGGCCCGAGCCGACCGTTAGCTCCGCCCCCTTTTCTCAAAATTGGGCGTACATTGCCTATCCTGTGGTCCTATTGTTGTAACGCCACCGTTAAACTGATATCATTATGAAAAGTATATCACTAGCACAAGTGTTAATATCTTAACATAAAACACGACGTTTCAAACCTTCCGGATTCTCCTACGTGTGATGTAATATGTGGCTGCTAGATATCGGATCATTTACGAGTACAACCTTATATGTTGATATTAATACCGTACCCATTGCTGGTTTGTGAAAGTGTCAGACTTCGCGAAAAATACTGATGACATTTGATATATCATCGCACAGCAGGAAGCCAGAAGATAAATACACTTTATTACAAGATCGACTTGGGTCAACATTATAATCTATTTGTGTTAATTTGACTTGAAACTGTTATCGGAGTTTAACCATCAAACGTTCTATAATCTCTGAAAGCTACCGGGTTCTGCAATGGAAACCATATTCCACAGATAGAAAAACAAACATGACAAACGAGTAACAGTGTGACTGGAAGTGATCGTACGATTTCCCGTGGAAGGTTAGAGCACCAGGAACGATGTTGCATCCTGTCGCTCAACTCCAGCAGCTTATGCCAGGGGGAGTCCCGGCCCTGTATTCTCCATCCCATCTGCATCACCCTGCTGCAGCAGCCGCCATTGCATCATTACACTCACAGAGTGCAAGCCCTCCTTCAGGGCAAACCTCATTTTTGATAGACGATATTCTTGGCAATTCCCAGACCTGTTCTTCTACTTCTGGAGCTGGACTTCACAAACCAACACCAATCAACCCTGCCCATGTGTCCTCGGGGCCTGTGACTGCTTCAAGCTTGTATAAACCTCTGCCAATGTACGATGCCAACACCCTTTTGTCTCAATCCTACTTTACAACGCCAGTGACATATCAAAATACTCTCATGAATCACATGTACACCGTCCCGTATGCCAGACCAGAATACTATCTAGACCGCCATGCATATGCCAAAGGTATGTACACAATATTCCTTCACTACTGTTTAGGCTTTCCTTAAAATTTGGGACCGCTTGAATAGTTACAATAATTTGTTCAACGCATGCCAACCGATTGAGCTCTAACTATATTTAGAAAACGAATATATTTTCAGCAGATAATATATAAACATTAACTGTTAAGAACAGTTCCTTGTCATTTCCAAAATAGATGCGAACGCTGTGTATGAAAGCTAGCAAAAACTAAACTTAACAGCTTCTGTTGTGACAAACTCTTATGAAGACCCATTTAAAGATTGTTTTGTAGAAATATATTTCCTTTCTTCATAAGGTACATCACAAACCATAAAAAACCCACAAAAAATAATGAATGGCTAAGATTATACATTCATATTTTTGAACTACTGATAAAAGATCTACAATAAATGGAAAACATATAATTATATAAAAAGTCCAACCACGTACAAGGAAACAATTCAAATAATGTTATGGTAAGTAAGCCTGAATATACCTAAAACATGATATCAATGTATCATGTTCTGCAGCAGTCTCGTTGTACTGTATATTACTTTGGACTTTTGACCCTCACAAAAGTTTAAAGTTGCCTCCACTAAGACCGTATCGCTTACGAGCGATCTCCTCCCTAGCATTAGTTTAACCAGTTGGTTATAACAAATGGAAGATAATGACCCAGTGTAGAAATAGACATTTAGTAAGTGTCCTGTATATTTAACTGTTTCCGAGTACTTATAGTATATGCATCAATTAACTCCCCCTGGTCGGAAATGCTGTTTGAACTGGTGTGTCATGCGTTGTACTATTAATCATCATCAAGCCCCATCTGTTCATAGGTCAAACTCAAAATCTCTAAATATAGGGATGTAATTCAAAACATATATAACGTCAAATGTATATGGCACTTTCACTGCATTTTGAGGAAGTTTTTTTATTTATTGCAATTAACTCTTTCGATCGATAATTGCACTACATACACGATATATATATCTATGCTTACATCTCCGACAAATATCCCATATTGTATCTAAGATTCCAAAACATGTTTCGTAATTATTGAGTTTAATAAAACAAATATTTTAAACAAATAAATTCATAGCGGAAATAACAATAAATACTAATACAATAATTCACATCAGACGAAAAATGATAAACACACAAAAATTGCATTTTCTACTATACCGTAAAATTGTTTTTTTAAGAGCATAATTATACCAAAATATTGATATCAATTTAAATTAAACATATATCATGCGGAAAAACATCCTTTTAATTGCCATATATTCTGCAAGATCCTGGTTTACATATATTATATCACTCACATTTTCTACATACATAACACTAAATAAATTCAAAAACATAGTATGTACGAACATAACATAAACTGAAACGGGAGTAGAAAATTAATTAACTGCAAATTTTCCCACTTAACTGAAAAAAAAACAATTAAAATGAAAAAAAAAGCAATAAGCAAAACTTAAACAAAAAAAAAAGCTTACTGGTCTGTACAACACAATTATGTCTATAAAACAAAACATATTAGTAGGAAATCCATTTAACAATTTCTGGTGTCCTATCTTTTATCTAAAACAATGATCATTTACCATAAATCGACGTGAAGCAAAAGGATCGTATTTACGGGTACTTCAACGATTTAAAAGATAATATATATTTTACTTCTCCTTCTCCCTTGTTTAATTAAGCAGAGATTTTCTTAAAGATAAATTTTGTTTTATATATTGACTATTTGTATATATAGGGAGACAGTTTTCTATAGATAGATAGACAATTTTCATTTGTCGACCTGATGTGTTTGTAGAAAAAGTCCACGCTGTCGCCCAGTTATGTACCAGACGTAGGGTGCCACTTTTGCGCTGTCAAGTTGTTGTTAATTGATAAATATGTACATAAGCGGTTGTTTAACGGTACATATCCGGGTGGGTCAGTAGTCAGTGTTTGACGTTCAATAAATACGATCACCCTATGTAAACCAGGAGTGTCATTGCTTGATTAAACATTCTTGTTTTTGAATCGTGTCTTTAATAAAATATGCATATGACAAAATAAAATAAAACTATTATTATTGCGGCAAACATACATTATCATGTAGTTAGATACTGATAAACCGAAAATGTCGGTTAATAATACATAGCACACTCCATAAACTCCATAATGTTCGTAATTGTCTGATAAAGTCACCTTATCTAATTAATATAAGAAAAGAAAAATAAATTGTTGATCAGTTATCTTTGTAACAATTACATTATGGATTAACAATGTTTGTTTTGTCGCAACTAACAATTTAGAAATTATAAAACGGTTCTAGTATATGCTTGAATATTTCACTATAAATGAGAAATTGTATAATATAATACATTTTTTTTTAATTTCAAATTCGTTTCGTTTTATTGTAAACAAATTCAACCAATAACACAAAGGTGTTTCTTACAAGATGCAATATTTAGAAAGCTTTGTATTAATGACTTTAGTTAAAGATCCTTAAGTGTTATGCCTCCAGCATCACTGATGAGTGCTAGAAGGTCAAGACAGCATGTACGGTGCGGTTAAATTAATTTTGGGCATATTGTATCTACCAAACTCCAAGGTGCAATTACAGGTGGGTGTGTCTTACGTGCATCTTTAATACGGTTTAGTTTTTAAATTTCTTTAAGTATTTAAACATGTTTATATTTAATAATCAACGCAATCACGTATGGTACGCATAGTGACAGCAAACAAATGGATGTCTGCCTGTAGGTCTCAATCTCATCTAATGACACAACAAGAACCTACATGTAGATATCAGCCCCGTGAATTAAGGATTAATAAATAGGGTCAATTTGTGGGCGTTTGTGTTCAGATGAGGGTGTTTTTTGGAGTGTTCTTAGTGTGAAAACTTGTTTGTAGTCGTTAATCCGTCATGACATTCCTACTCCAGCCCTCACTTCTACCATCTACGTGAAGTGTGTCATTATAGTCTACATCCCATTTGACTTTTGAACTGTAGAAACTTATAGGGAATGTTTTTGCTTTGAAGATATTTTCATGATTCTTTTTATATCAGAGGTTTGATAGACAATTGTTGAATATTTTGCAGACAATATGGCGTTAGAATAGTATGTGTTCTTTTGAATTATACTTAAATCGTACTTGAACCCATTGTTAGGCACACGCATGGACAGGAAATAGAAACATTAATTTGAATCTGTTCAAAAATTACCGCGTTGTTTGTTTAAGGCGGGTCTGTTTGCTAATTAAGTGTAACACGTCTCATTAGACCTATCCTGTATCTTCACAACCTTTTGTTTAAATGGGCCATTATCCGAGCTGGTTTTTATATATGCGTTCAATTCTTGTATCTTTAACAAATCTTGTCTATAAAAATAACACATTTTTATAGAATCATCATTGGCGTTGTAGATATTGTAGGGAACAAGTTATTTAATAATTTATTCCTAATTCATGAATATTTTGCATTGTATAATAAAAGGTTTGGCTATTGATAATACACTATGCATTATTTTTCTATTTTACGGTCATTGTTATGCGATTATGGTTTTGTTATAACTATATAAAGCCATTAATAATGAAAATTGACACTGGGAAGAGTATTCACTCAAATGACCAATTACCGAAAATTAACGATCTATAAAATGGTTCGATTGATGAAATGAAATCATTATTGTGTCGCTCTTACGGTCATTACATTACATGGCAAAATAAATGTTAATTAATATACAAATATTAATCATCAAAACAGCGTTCTTGCTTTTGCGCAGTTAGTGTTTGTCATTCCTTTTAATTATAATAATTATTACATATTAACGGAAAAATGAAAGGATACTTCTACTTCTGTGTTCCGTCTCGGACCGGATTATATATTTGGTGGTGTCGTCACCGAGTGATCCTTGTGATGTATGTAATGTTGTGTACACAATTAGACAGACCCTAAAGATTACCGTGTGAAACATGTATTCTCGTCAAACAAACAGATTAACAAAGGACACTCGTTCTTTATATACAAATCGTCGAGATGTCTTTAACTAATTTATCACAGAGAATGCATACAACGTGTTGTCACCGTTGCAATTTTGACATTGATCAGTTGGACAAAAAACATTGATGAAAGAATTTTAAAGGGATTGAATAAATAGTATATTAATGTAGGTTATGAAACAAGTTTTGACATTATAGTAAATTATCCATTAGAAGAATTCCAAATTGTTTTAGTCTTAATCATAATAGACTGAAATACCACTAGTTGCACCTGTGTTTGCCTAAAACTTAAATATTGTATTCGATACACAAATTTGATGTCAATATTGGCGTGTTAATGACAGTTATTTAAACTAAAACAAATACTTAAATGCATAGATAAAGTAATGAATAAAATGGAGAAAGGGAGATGACATTAATTCAAAACATAAATAATGCGATTTTAAATTTAACATTGTAGATTCGTTTCCGCTCTTACAATGAGCGTCACTGCGGGTCAAGCTGACATTTTCTTTATCGCTTAAAATATTGCAATTGAAAGTAGAATTTGAGATCAAAATCAACAAATTTAAACACCTATCACAGGAAATTCGTCCGTAACGTTGGTAAGATGCTACTGACATAATAGATTCTAAGATGATATTCGATCCATCTCCTCCATAGGGACGCTCCATTTGTGGCTTGACCACCAACCCCGGTATGTTCTCTAACCCCCTTAGCGCCAGTCCGGCGACACTGACCACGTGTCGACGGACGGGCACCTGTCGGTATTGAACAGCACGGGTTTAACACGGAGATACTTTCGTTATTTATGTTACAACTAGCTATAGAACAACAATTAACAAGGATTGTTGGATCATCCCATTGATAGCAACACCTTAACAAACAGGCTTATCGATAGCCAGTCAACAGTCGGCTTCCGATGTCCATTCATCTCTTTGTCACACACCATTGTCTTATCTTCGCGGTTTGACCAATCCACTAGATTGACCACATACAACAACCAGCCAAAGGCGGTAAATAGTCGGGACAAACGAGACCCTCCGTGGAATGTAAACATATCATAGTTATGTAAACGTTTAGCAACAGATGAAAGACTTGGTTGAGGTTTAATGAATGAAAGTTTGGCATATAATATACAAACTGGATAAACCGACAAATCACAAACTTGACGGTACTTATCTAAATACTGGGTTTGTTAAGGCTATATCAGGGGTTACATGCGATAATTACTATAAAATGAGTACTGCTAGATTACGACTATCGGTTATTTTGAGAAGATATGAAAACATGATGGTGTTGTTTAGACAATTGAAATCAAATATTTGCTTATTTCCTGGCAATATCCACACTTAAGAATTACCCCTGTTTCACTTTCATAACAGCACTTATAAGTGAACGTTTTCAGTTTCGGATTTCAATCCTTGAGTAAAGATTTTTCATTATAATGATAAATTGAATAAAGCTTAAAGATACCCTTGCCATTGCGCTGTATATTATAATGTTCCGGACTACTCAATCTGTGGATTTTCATTCTTACACCACTGACGAGTCCTGACTTGATTAGGTTGCCGTATGGTGCAGCAAAAATGTTGCCTTCGTAGACTTTCTATATCGGCAAATGACAGGTGCTTCCATACACATATACAACATACATGTACATGGCCCAGATTTCTCCACTTTACGTAAATTACAGGTTTATAGAATTACTGCTTAGCTAGTCTACCAGGAACGCATTCTCATTAAAAATACTGTCGTTTATTTCAAGACAATGACGCAAACATATCAAATAAATGAAAAAACAGTTAAAATTTCCGTGCAGAAACAAATATCCACATACAGAGTACTATGCAGATACCTGATATACCATTGGCCATGTTAACACTCATTAAGCGTCTCAGTTTCCCCCTTCTCAATAAAACATATCAACAATGGTATATTTGATAAGATATACAATATATCTCGATGATAAGTAAATTTCAGAATAAAAAAAGAACTCGATTCACTTTCATTATTGTTGAAACTAATTCAATGTCATTATTAATCAAATAAAGACTAAATGTACAAAGAATGTAGTTCACATTACCAATATTTCGAACAGTCATTTTTTCCTCTACACTAAGTGCCATATTTTGTTTTTACCAATCAATGTTAAGAAAGATTAATTGATTTTGGAGAAGCCTTTTATCGCGATGCACACAACCCAAATGAGATTTCAGAAGGACTGCTAGAACAGCTTTCTTATTTGATGTCTTTGGTGATGGCAAGCACTCAGTATAGTTTCAAATTATTGTTTCACTCAAGTAGACTTAAGAGTACCTCAGAGGACTATCGCACCCGGCCATACGTCTTTCCTGCGCGCCGGAATTTTACGAGTAAGTGTAGGACTGCGAGATCAATGGGTATATTCGCAATCTGCAAGGCACGCGCTTCCGCCTCGTGGCGTGGTGTCGTGTGGCTTTAAGGGGTAATTATGTTGGCATAGCGAAGAACACGGTCATAGCAGGCATGGCCATCCTTTGTTTCAAACATTTTAGTCTTCACTATATCATTCCTTAGCTTATAAATAATAAACATTGATTAGAAAACATTTGTGAAATTTAAAACATTGAACTGTTTTCCTGCGTTGTCGGTTAGTTATAAAGTAATGTCATTTCGTTTCGGTGCATGACTTGATCCCAATTGGAATATCTCTTACACTTTGTGATGATCAGTCAAGCTTACCGAGCGTTAAGTTGCGGTCCATAGTGGTTACACGGCGGAAGCAAATACAGTCTAAATTAGTCAAATACAGGATGATCAAAATCAGACCCTAAATATTAACCTTGCTAATCGGAAAGGTTTAGGAATAGCCCTCTTTAAAGTTTTTCTGTAATTAGACTGCGCGTCGCCTGTTGAAGTAGTGTTATTGTTTTCCTAATTTATAAGAATAATAGCCAACAATTGAAGAATTCAATTACTCGTTGTTATAGGAGAAACACTTACGCCACCAAGGACCTTTCACTCGTATCAAACAGAATTTGACTGTATCTTGTTGACATTTAAAACATGGCTCATTGTTCTAGATATCAAATTAGGCTTGTCACAATTTTAATTGATGCATTCTCTTTTTGTCCAATTTAAGCTTTGGAAAACATACCAATTATATTTTATAAATATTACACACTTACATGGACTGCCTAGTGTAGGGTGGACGTTTGCTATACGTTACTGAGTGTCATGAAACATCCAACATTTAAAGAAGATTCATTTACTATACGCTTACCTCAAGGAGTGTTTGTTCAAATTCTTATTAGACAAAAGTTCAAGAAACATATACATCAGACTCAATTTACTTGCGAATTATTTGAAGCAAGTGGTATTGAACTCACTCAGAATTGATGATACAAAAGATAATCCCATGTTGATTAAAACACCTGTTTTTATTTCTCCAGGTTTCCCGTGAAAACTTAAAATGAAATATTTTATGTGATAGGGAACCCTCAAGTATTGTACAATATAGGGTGCTCCTAAATACTTTATATTATAGGGAACTCTCAAAAACTGTATAATATAGGGTCCTCCTAAATATTGTATTATATAAGGCACTCAATATTATTATATATTTTAGGGAACTCCTAAATATTGTATATTATATAAGGAACTCCAAAATATTGTTTATTATATAAGGAACTCCCAAATATTGTATAATTTAGGGAACTCACAAATATTTTATAATTTGATAAATATTTAATAGTTCAGGGATTTTTTGTTGTAATGAGTGGTATTCTCTAATAATAACATAATGTTACTTGTTTCATTCAGTATAAAGCACCAAACTGAACTTAGAACGGACCTAAAGGGCTAAGTTCATTATAGCGTGGCCAATTTTAATAGGATATCGTCTCACACTCTCCAGATGTGTTACTGAAGTGGCTAGTAATTATTGTCATCTAAGCTGAAACGAAAGTGCTTAGTGTGTCCGGGAACAATGTGTGCTCTTTAGGTCGTTATTTTGTGTTTCTAAGGTCAACGTATTACTGGAATAACCATGAAATGCAACTTCTGTCTCGTTTTTTATGTTGTTGGTTGATTGTCTTTTTCTCTTTTTCTGTCAACACTGTGTTCCTGTTTTATACTGTTGTACTGACGTTATAAAATTTGGCCTTTTTTTTTTTTTTTTCATTCGTTTATATTTTGATATTTCTTACAGGTGGACCTAAACACTTTATGTGGAACTATCCTTTCATACAAAGACCTATGCACAAGAGGAAAGGAGGACAAGTGCGATTTTCCAACGACCAAACATTAGAACTGGAGAAAAAATTTGAAGCACAGAAATATTTGTCACCACCTGAGCGTAAAAGGCTTGCTAAAGTACTTCAATTAACAGAACGACAGGTAACTTTATTCTTATATTAAGGTACTAAACATGAAATAGTGAGGACAGAAGCTACTGTTTGTTGAATTTTAAGGTAGATATTTTTTATTTAAGAGTACCCTTATACAGTTTAGGAATATGTAGAGAATATATGAATATATATGAAATTTAAGTTTTAGAAGAATATGGTTTTATAAGCCATTAAAATATGAAAAAAAAGGTTGTTAACATGAAATGTTGTACAGTCAGAGAAGAAAAATTCGTGTCTCTGAGCATTAAGTAACTGCGCAATTTTATATAACTGTCAAACGTCAATTCTTATCATTTTGTTTTTCAACGACTCTCGACTTCAGCTCTCAACAGCTAGTTGTGAGATATACGCTATTGTGTGAAAGGCCAGTGTTTAGAATGGGTTGAACAAATGTTCGTGGGCACTATTGGCAGGTGAAAGAAATCTGTCGAATGAATTATCGGTCTTGTCTGATAAATACAGCTATACAACCAGACTTTTCTGTATCAAACAACATATACCTTGCAATATAATGACATTTCTCCCAGGTCGAGCAATACATCGACGCCATGCTAACAAAGTGTATCGATATTGTCACATAATTCAAACTTTACTGAGATCACCGGTTTACATATTGACATATTGAAATGATTTATATTTTGGATTAACTTTAGTATCAACCTTTCATTCTGTTTCTATCTTTGCAGGTGAAAACGTGGTTCCAGAATCGAAGAGCAAAATGGCGCCGATTAAAACAGGTATTTTCACATTTTGATAAAGACGTTTTTATTTTTGTATCAGTTCACACGTGTGTAAGCTTCAACAACGCAAGCAGCACCATGGATGAAAATTAACCTTGAAGCAGTATGTAAAATGTTCAAGAAAATAAACAAAAATCTAAATTAATTTAAAATCTTACCTTCCCATGATAATACCAACATATCGAAGAAAAAATTCATATGACCTTCACTTGACCTACAAATGTCAGATATTGATCTTGACGTTAAAGTCGTTAGCATGCTGCAATTAAGTAGTAGGTCGAATGTTAGACACCCCATGTCACAACAGGGTTTTTGTTCCCTGCTTCTATAAACGACAAGAAAATAGAACTTCTTGAACGTTATGGAATTTGCTTCTTAAGTTTTGCCTCATCCAATCAACATCCATTTACTTTTAATGTTTAAAACAGTTTATTCATCATTGTCCTAGCCATATCATTAACTTCATACCACAAAATGATTCTTAAAGTGAACTATCCATATATCTTTTTTATATAAGATATTGTAATACTTGCGATAGATAGTTCGTTATTGATTTTTTATTTTGGAAATGGTTTTAGAGGTCATACTTAAATCATGTTTCAGGAATCTCCATCAGGGGATAAACAGGAGGATGGTTCCGGTGAAAACAAAGACGAGCACTCCTCGAAGGGTGAGATTGATGATATCGATAGGTGTACTTCTGATGAGGAAGACTTCGATAATGATATCGAGGATTCCGACGACGAAATAGACGTTGGTAAGGAGTGCTTAACCAAATAGATCCGAAACGATCCAAGACATTTCACAAGAAATGAGATATGGTTACCATCATAAGTTTGGTCTGATGTCCGGCATGTTGAACGTGTTACATATATTGGTTTCATGTCTGAAATGTGTAGTGTGTACAGACACGATCAACGCACCAAACCTTTTTGTTGAACACTGAGATAGGATTGGAACGAGTACACAAACTATCATGAGGAATTTCCCAAATCAAATATCAATGGAGGAACAAATATCAAAGCTACTTGCTGGCGTATCCTTATAGGAAACGGCTTTTGATGATCGGTACATGCTAATATTACATTGAGCATATATTGATTAGACATCGGTGGTTGATCATTAGAAGATTCCACTACTAAGGGATGGTTCCAGCACGACATTTATTATATTGTCGTGATCTTGTCAACATATACATTCCATTTAAACGTGCTAAATAGTGATGAGCGTTAAAGTGCTAATTAAGCGAGTCCACTGATTGTTCAAGGATACAGGGAACTGATTGAGTATCACTTGTGTGCACAAAATGACTAAAGCTGCAATTTAAAATACGTGATTCAATTAGAAGTAGACTTGCCGGTATCAATGACACTTTTAGAATAGGATGGACGGAGAAACGCAATATGTACTACTTGTTTTTTTCTCTTCGATATACAAGACATTCCGTTCCGGTCACGTATATTGTTTCTTATCATTGTTTTGATAATCAACAGTGGCAATACAGTGACCTTCAGAAACAAGACAGGCCATCAAGATGCAATTGTCATAACATCAAGAACCTCATTGGACTAGAAATTGTCATAATTATTTACATGTATAATACAATATATTTATATAAATGTTTTATTTAAACATATTCAATTAATGAGAATGTCTGCTGATGAGTGGAAATTGATGAATGCATGTATGAGAAATAAAATGTTAACATAACATGTTTTGTGTTTCTTCTTATTTATGTATAATATGGTATAGTTGTACGCAAATTGTGTATGTTAACGAGTTACACGAGTTACTTATTATTCAGAAAAAGCAAATCGAAAGCTATTTGTATTTTGTTTTTTATCATTCCATAACCATTCTATATTGAAAATAAAAGAAAGAATCTTCAAATCCTTTGAAGGATGACACTCTTTCGTGTTTTAGCTCGAACTGTGTATAAGCTGTCAACAAAATTATTTTTTGTGTCACAGTTAAGTTGGGAGCAAACTTAACATGGTATCTAGTGCAGTGCACACGTAGTGAACAAGGAAGTGCACTTGACAAAACATTGAAATTCACTCCAGTTTACTTCAGTGTTAACTCCAGTTCACTTCAGTGTTAACTCCAATGCACAACGATGTGGAATCTAGTGCACTGCATGCAGTGTTTACCAAAGTTTAAAAGACTGAAGTACATATTTCAATAATTGTTTATAATGAAATGGGTCCGTTGTAATCTGAAAAAGAAAGAAAGAGAATGGAAAGAAACATTCAACTGAATACTTCATAATATCGATCTACATATTTATTTTTATTTTTTGATTCCATAAAATTTCAACTGAACATATACACTATACAGGGACCGCAGAACCAAATGATTTTCCATAGACGATAGTGTTCACGTTTACCATTGTCCTGGTTAAATGGGGTTAACAACACTGGTTTACCTGCCCTCATTTTGAAGAATATCATCTCAAACAACTGTAAATAAAATATTTAAATTAAACATTCTGCCAATTTGAACTTTTTTATATGGGGGCCGCCATCTTGTATTGAATTCGGCACCAAAAATTTACAACAGATTACACACTTAATAAACTAACCCAGACAAATGCAGACTTCAAAAAAAAAAAAAAAAAAAAAAAAAAAAATATGCATATTACATCTATATCTATTGTCAACCCACACATAAAACTTTTGAAACTTCTGCCACCTAAATATTCAAGCAGCAGGCCCCGAGGCATTCACCTTCCTATTAAATCTTCTGCCCAAAAGGGAGAAGCCCACAATCTATTTTTGATTTGGTTCCGTGGTCCCTACATGTCTAATTTGTCCCCCGCACAAACATAGCAGGTATATACAGCTGGCCAGGTTGTACAGTAATAAATTGCCACTTGTTAAAATGATGACAAAATTCATGGTTGCAGGGTGCAAAGTAGGTAAATTTATATACATGTACATAAATTAAATAAGTTGATCGATTACTGATAAATAATCAAATCAATTAAATTTCACAGGGATCCTCAAGTTTTAATCATACAGTTACAACTTGCCTTCAGTGGTAGATTTAAATATGGTGGCTAGGGTAATGTAACCACCCCCTGACACATATTTTTCCTTTCAATATGATATCTACCTGATAATATAAGGGCAATGACCACCCACTGACCATTCACCTATGGTCAGTGTGAAGACAATTAATCCTGTCAATTAGTTCAGCCCATTGTCTGTCCAGTAGATACACAGGTAAATCATTACAAGCTTACAGGTAAGATACTGTGGCTGTCCCTTTGTCAGGAAATGACATCCTCAGGCACAATTCTATTTCAAAACAGTGACTTTGACTCTATAGTAGTGTTTAACACTACCTTATCCCCATAAATGGTTAACAATCTGGGTATTACATAGATAATCGACATCATTTGATAACACACCCCAGCATCGATTAATGGGTCACTGACATGACTGAGCATTTTGTACATCTGTACGCTCAGTGGTTTTGCCCCCTGGGTTCTGATCAGGATGTAAGTGATGTTATTTGACATCGGACCCTTTGACTTGTGTAATACACACACCTCAGGGCATTTCAACCCCAGTTTCTCCGTGCTAGCAACAGTGTCAGACAGGTTAAATTTACCTGTAGAAAAGTCGATTAGGATACCTGCATGTCTAATTGTTTCTAAATAAATATTTCGCTGGAATTCAGATCTGCATTCCTGTAACTACAGTAAGTTATTATCCATCATGAATAAGACAATATATATATTTAGTACATAGTTACCGACATGAGCTTTTCATTTTTACAAATGAATAAACAGAAAATGATATATGATTCACTATCATGTACTAATTAATATTACGATAAATTTATATATTTTATTTAAAAGTAATACTGTTATAACTATAATTAACTGTAGTTAACAACAAGGATTTGAACACCAGTGCACAAGCTAGTGAAATGAAGTTAACCTATCTTGTTAACTCCAGTGCACTAGGTTACCAATTTAAGTTTGCTCCCAACTGTACGTTATGGGCTTTTTTGTCGTGCGTGCTAATACCCACAAAGACGCTTAGACGGCTTCATATATAATTAATCGAAACCACCAAATTATTTGATAAGAAAATGTCAATATAAATGCAAATATTAAATGGAGCTACTGAAATTATAAATAAGGTTACGCATGTAATACTTATTGTCATTTTTGGGGGAAATGTTAGATACGTTTCTTCCGTCTACAGCAAAAATTTGATAATACAGCTGTCTCGAAATTACCCATAATGCTGTAAACATTCCATTTTGCTAATATTTTCTGAATTTTGATTCACCTCTCGATAAAATATTTTAGCCAATTTTTTTAAAATCATTTAACCATGCTTTTTGTCGTTGATTTACAAAACAGTCCGAATATCATAATAACATGAATATGTATACATGTTTGCATTTCTATAATGCATTATTCTAATTTCTTGATATTGCTTGGTCGCCTCAGTGGCGAAGTTGGGGTGGGTTTGGTAGTGGGAGTGCCCTCCCCCCCCCCCCCCCCCCCCCCCCCTCCGATATTTCTTTTACTATTAGATGGCAAACGGTGGCATTTTAGACCATTTACGTACACGCAAGAGCTTTTTGCCTCTCTATGTATACGTGGGGTTATAAATAGGTTCTAAAATATATAACAACACAAACAAAACGTTCTTTACGTTCTTTCTGTTTCATAGTCTTTATTTTTGGCGATACATGCCTTGTTCCCAGGAATCATATTGCCCTAGTTGTTTTACCCCGATGAAAATAAATACAAACCCTACGAGGAATACAAAAAAAATAGAAATTATTGAAATATGAACTAGGTGAAAATACCATTTAACGATCTAACACTCATGTACACGAATATACTAGCATCTTGCAATTGCGCTTGGAATTGCACTAGACAGAGACATCTTTCTTTTTATTTTCTGAATAACAACACCAATAAATTTCTAATCTGAAACATCTGAAAGGACTTTATCATTCCAGAGGACCACTTTTTTTTGTTAAAACTTTCTTTTTTGACTCAATATGCAAGTAAAGTCCGGCTTGATTAAAGAAGGGAAAATATGTATGGCCAGGTTCATAGGATATAATTAATGAGTTGGTCATGAGATGGACTCGATCAATGCACCCTAAAGCAGCACGTGTTTAAATTTCATGAACTTAATTCATCAACACTTGAATATGAATATAACAATGTTTATTTGTAGAAAACAGGAGAATGTCCCAATGTTTATAAAACGCGTGTTTTAACTCATAATCCCTGAAAACGGGGGGAAATATGAACAAAAACCGAATTTGCTTTAAGACCATAAATCCACAGCCAGGATAATAAGACCAAGTGTTTCAAAGGAGCAAGTGCATCGTCATAATTAATTGACAAAAACCGTCACGAAAAGCCAAATAATGTCATGTGCTTAAAGACAGAACCAGGGCAGCGAAAACGAAACCACAAGGATAGCTTACAGTAACGAGCAAACTTTTAATATTGATATCGCACAATGAAATTATATATTTCCAAATAATACTTCAGAAACGCACATAAAACTTGCCCATAGTCATTACATGTATCAACCAGCATCTCTCAAAACTGTGACATGTTACCTTTTGTAACCATTAGACGAATTCCAAGCATTGAAATAGGATGGAAACCAGTTCAACTTATTGTTAATCTCTGAGACTAGTAGTGTTTATCTTTATTGCAATTGATAATGGAGGCAATCTGTGACTGGTACAATCTCTATATACCCTAAAGACATGCTAACAGGAAGGTATTGTGCACGTTTTTGCACTCAATATTTTCTAATGGTGTATTATCTTAAGTGGCAAGGGGATGAGCACTTCAAGAGACGAGCACGTTGTGTGTTCGGTTTGTTACTTCTCTATCTAGTTCAGCAATAATTGTTTCTGAGATATGAGTTTTTAATCAATTATAACATCAGTGCATTGTATCTTTATGCATATAAGATTATGTGATTCGGTTAAGGAAGTTATGAATTGTTTGATAAACCAGTACTAGAACATAGATTGTTTCTCATTGTGTAAGTGATTATTCTCCTAAATAATAATTGAATACACATTAAATGTCCTTATTGAGCCACGGGATTCACACTTAGAGACACCCGACAAGATTTCACGGATAACTGTATGACTGTGTTGTCTTATTCTGTATGAGGAAGTCTTCCTGTTTATAATCCTTTCCTCTAGTGTTTCCTTCAGGGGTGAACAAGATGGTTTTAATCTGTAAGAAAACAATATACATTTCTTGTACCAGTTTTTCAGGATTTCAAACAGACATTCATGAAGTTTTGCATGGGTTTGCATGGGCATCTCAGTTAGATATGCATAAGGTCTCTAGGGGATTGAATGGAGGTTAAGAAGGTTAAGTTTGCCTTGGGCTTTAACAAATGTTAAAATGATCTCCCATGAGTTCGTAAAGATGTGCATTATATTTGTTTTAGGTTTGTACAGACATCGACAAGCAAAGTGTACAACCGTTCAAAAGGTTTTGCATGGATTTGCAAAGCCTCCACACGGATTTTCACAATGGCTTACAGCCATTCAAAATATTATCAAAAAAAGAAAGAGGAACATATTTAACTGGAATCAGCAGACAACTAAGAAACAGATAACTAGAGACCATAGAGAAACACATTGAACTGGATTTCAATAAATATTTATACATTATAATTCCTTCCTATAAAATAAGTTAATGATACCAAACAAAACGAACAAACAATAACAAGAGATTAACGAAGTAGGGCAAAACATAAACAAAATAAAGATTTACCTGGAGACCCTTAAAAAGTACAAGGAAAATAAGACCAAGTGTTCCGAAAGGGTAAGCGTCAACTGTGAACTCAAATATATTAAACTAATAACTAGTATTAAAAGGGGGGCATATAGGTATAATGATCTGAAGGACACAAAAGTGTATAGTTAGCTGGATGCATTAGTGTATGCATTGCTCAAAGAAACATATAATTATTTATAAATGTGGGAACACATATGTAAATATATCCTAGGGTACGCATATTTGACATATTTGACTGGGAACACACATTTTTTTATATAAACTGAGGGACATAACATTTTATGAGTAATTGAGTACATAAAGGTACATGTATATAATACTCCTGGGGTAGACATGTTTAATACTCACTAGATACACGAAGTAACGAAACGCCTATTAAAATAGTTTGTCGATGCGGCAAACCAAAAAAATACGCATATTTTGAAATTTGGTTATAAAGTTCAATTGAAAATGACCTAGGAAATTTGATTATAAAATTTGATTTTTAATTAACAAGGAAACAAACAAAATCTTATTTATATTTTAAAAGGGGATGCATACATTTACCATAGAACTGGGGATACTCCTGCACATATTAAACTAAATGACACACATATCTATGTACTCTATTTTACACAATGGGACACAAGTGCAAAGTTTAAATTCAATGGCACGGATGTAAAGTCAATCTGCATAATATTCATTATGTTGGCGAACGTACATGCATATTTAAATGATACGGATGTATAATCTAGACATGGTGACTCATTGTTTTCTATATTAAACTGGAATACACAAAGGTATACATTAACAGTTGGTCCCTAAGCATCATCGATGAGTTCTGGAAGGACAAAACAGCTGTAAAATGCCGCGGTATTTATGTTTGGTATAGTTGTATATATATCCAATTTCTTAAACGTGTAATCAGCTGTATTTTTTGTATTAAGTTCAACTTTATACTAGATCTATAATGAACTGGAGGTTATAACCTTAAATGTAATTATCACACAACAATTTTAAAAAAGTCCGTCCGTTTTCAATATTGTTACGTTTCTTTTACAATAGACCACATCGAGCAGCTCGTTTTTAAATAACTCATGTTATGTTAATTGTTCATATCGTGAAATATTATTGAAAGCCCAAACTACGAACCAAACATGGAAATGTAAATAAGTTAAGCAATACAATACGTACATTCTTCACACTAATACACAAGATTCATTTCTCTGGTTGATATTTTAAAAGTGTATAAATAAAAAATAAATCAATTTAATCTCTTCATTATTTTCGGCCTTACTGCCACCGAACAAACACAATCATAGGAAGAACATAGCCATGACATAGATAGTTTATGCAGTGAAAGAGTTTCTGTTGATTTACATGAAACAAATGTTTACGACATTAGATCTTAATTTATTTGTATGAAAAAACACATTAAAGATTTTGGTGAAACAAAATCATTCGGTCATGAAATAACTGCAATAATAAATGATTTGGGAAAACATGTTTTGATACTGAATCCCAGTTTTAGAATAATTGAATTCATCCTTTATTCATCCCTAACTCACAATTTTCTTAAATAACTCAATTATTTTAATCTGGTATACCCCAACAGTGTTCACGTTCACACGTTTATGACCCTGGGTTGATATTTACAATCATATTGGTATTATTGCGTGTCCACCCGTAGTTATAACATAATGTTGGGTTTGATTTGCAATATAGCTCTGTTACTGTCAATAAACCAAGGTACCTGAACGTGCAATCCCCTATACTTATAACGTAACGTCGCTGTAATACAGACTGCCAAATTCGTTTATAATGGTCATTGAGGACTATTGGATTACCGAAATACTTTATCGTTACTATCATTACCTGTATTTCAGAATATTTTACTGCTTAATACTTGTAGTAATTGACCGCATTGCTTTATTGTATAACACTGCCACTTAGGGCCCTCGTTCACTGCGGAATGAACCTACAGTGCGGTTTTCAAACTATGCATGTGCACAATCGATCAGGATCATTTAGTGTTTCTGTCAATATTTCAAGTTCGGAAAATTCATAATTTCAACGATTTAATATACTCTGTTTTGAGTTTGTAGGCATTTCCAAAGCGATTAATTTTGCTTTTTGTATTACAGAAATACTTTGGTTAGGTATTTAATATGATAATTCAATGACGTAGTTATATAACAGTGAAATTGTCTATTTTTATTTGATTTGGAACGTAATTATAATCAATTAAAATTTAAATCAGAATGTTCTTATTAATATAGTTTGTCTAATCTTCATTACTATTTATACAGACAATGTCTCATTTTCATCCATAGTGAAAACGAAATTTTTGATCAGATTTGATAAATGCAAAATCTGGTATCATTCCTCTCATCCTAAATAGCTTCTAGTATTATCACGAGTAGCGGGAAACATGGTTGATAAATGAATTTCTACAACAATCAATGGGCGACGAAATCTGACATTTAAGATACCTGTACATATCCAAATGTAATCACGATATAAGACTGTGAAATCCTTGCTACACGACCCGTTGAGCCGGGTACCTTCTCATCATAGTGATAAATACATGTAGAGTCCTTCCTCACCAGCCGCGACACAAGAGTATCCTGTTTGGCCACTACTTGTAGGTTTATTGAACATTAATTGTTTCTGTGTAAACAGCCTGCCAGTCTAGCGTGTGTCCAAGAGAGTGCCGGATGGCGACTCTCACGTCATCAATTCCCCATTATCGTTGGTTTTGCTATCTGAATGAGCAGGGATTACTACGAATTTATTCCCGTAGGCTGGAATTACAATGACAAAATTCTTCATAGGGAGGAGTATATTTACAGTGATAAGAGTCTAAATCTAAATAGTATCAGCGGAAGGTTAGATACGGACTCTGATACGTGGTGCCGGTCTGATGTATGGGTATCAGGGATGCATCTTACCCCATACAAAAATGTTGATGAATCATAGGAATATTTTGGAAGTAATTTAACTGATAACGTGCCTGGTAAAAGTGATGAAATATTAGCTTTCATAAACTTGCTCCGGAAGTCAAATAACGAATGCAAATGAAAACCATGTATTAATAATAAAATGTTTATCTTATCTCATCTGTTGAGACCTTTCAAAGAAAATAAAAGGAACATTTTACTCCGTTACATAACTGCAGTAGTATACTTTGAATATCCGTGACCACGACCTATCGCATCCCTAACCATCGGGTGGTCGAATGGTGGGGTTAATAACGCACTCGCCTTTCACCAAGGCGACCGGGGTTCGATTCCCCGATCGGACGTGAAAAGTTACTGGGTCACCTGCCCTACCACGTGGGTTTCCTCCGGGTACTCCAGTTTCTCCCACATTAAGACCCAAGGTCAAAGGAGGATAATCACATATCCTTTGATAGCATATACATCAAGACCATCTTAAGAAAACAACTTGTGCGTTGTTGTAGAATGTTGATATGCATGATACTGTTTGAAAATCAATAACAGAAGTTTTGATGTCAGTGCAGTTTATTAGAAACCAGTTCACACTATTCTTAACTATTTTCTATAAGTACGTTTCGACTGGTGATGTTCAAACTTTACAACTATTTAAAGTTTTGATGGAATTTACCAAAAGAAGTACAATATAAGAGCAGTAATAAGCTCCAACTACACAATAGCTTCAACACCAAGGACTGAGGTTTTGAAACTGTTATCCTTCTCATTTACAATTCATATACATTTATTATTAACGTACATCAACCTTGATTTGTGTTTTTCTGTATTCCTTTTGTAATTGTTTATCTTAAAAAACATTTCGATATGTAACAATATGTTTTTATTTATTTAAATTTTGAAACTGTTATCCCTCTCATTTACAATTCATATACATTTATTATCAACGTACATCAACCTTGATTTGTGTTTTTCTGTATTCCTTTTGTAATTGTTTATCTTAACAATCATTTCGATATGTAACAATATGTTTTTATTTATTTAAATTTTGAAACTGTTATCCTCTCATTTACAATTCATATACATTTATTATCAACTTACATCAACCTTGATTTGTGTTTTTCTGTATTCCTTTTGTAATTGTTTATCTTAACAATCATTTCGATATGTAACAATATGTTTTTACTTATTTAAATTTTGATATGTTTTTTTACAGCAAATAATTGACCCGGGTGATACGTTGACGAGGCAAGCGTATCTCAATGTAATATAGGGTGAGGAAATTGTCCGTCCCCACTGGACTCACGTCATACTTTTATCAATATGGTTATATATATCCCTTTGAAGGACCATCAATGGCCCTATAAGTAATAAGAGATCGTCGCCCTCCTTAGCAAGGTCTAAGGACAACGTTTACAGACCGCTTGTCTCGTCTGAGTGGTCAATAAATACGACCGATAATCGCACTGCTTGAGAAATGCCATCTAATTTCTCATATACAGCGCATACCTATAGGATAAAACAATACATTCATCTGAATTATGTTCTAAATATTTGCTTAATATTTAGGGCTTTACCGTCTTGAAATTATGGCTATTTACCAATCACTTCAGAAATATGACCCCTAAAAATAAAGTGACGTTGTTAATTTCGAAATGTTTAAACTTGAGCAGGTGATATTTATAGTGTTATTAGGTATTCAGTAGATGTCTTATACAGGGTATGACAGGTATATTTTGAACTCTGGGTCAATCAAGTTGTTATATTATTTATGACCTAGCGCTTTGCCTTAAGGAGACAGCCTCATAAAAACATAAACATATGACAGGCCTGGGCAGATATACGTATCAGCTTGGAAATATAATAATGTGACGTCAATAACTAGAAATCTGCTTTCTTATTATCTTATGTTTTATAACGAACTAAAAGCATATATATTTTAATCAGGGACTTCGGATTATCACTTGAATTTGATAATTTGTCTTAAACTTGTAAAGTTATAAGGGTTGTTACCAAGCCATGCCTTATTATCTTATACTTTATAACAGTTGAAAGAGGGAATGCGAAATATCACTGGAGTTTGTATACTGTTTTAAAATTGTATTTTTATAAAGATTTAGTACCGATCAATACCTTATTTTCTTATTTTTAATGAAGACATGAAAGCATACCTATTTGAAACAAGGACTCTGAAATATTACTAGAAATTATATAATGATTTAAAATTCCTTATTATGTTTTATAATTAACAGGGTCCAGTATAAGTCTTTACAAATGTATTACTTTAATGAACAACTAATTGTTAAACTACCAAAAAATGTAACACGATTATAATGAACCTACTACGAGCATTGAATTACGGAATTGGTTTTCTAAAGTGAGTTTTTTCAGAATCCGACATTTCATTTTAAAGTAATTTGTACACCATTTACAAGTTTATGAATAAAATGAAAATATTTCAAAATTGACAGTTCATTTTGCGGGGTACAGTACTAATCTATTTATATATACATGTAGGAATGCAATGACAAAATAAAATTAAATAAAGAAAGTTTGAAGAGTGAAATAGGCGAAGATGATTTGTCTCCTTGTGAAGACTACGGCAACAAATAATAATTGATTGAATTTAGAACGAAAACTGTCGTTTATGAATTTACATGTAGCAATATCGTTACATGTAAGACAGCACACCGGTATCAATACCGAACAAATGTGTGTTCAACTACAATTTCACAGTTTACAGTATTATTTCGTTCTTTATTGAGGATTTTCTTCCTCTTTTTATTTGAAAGGTTCTTGATTTTGTTTTCTTGATGGAGTTTCTTTTTTTCTAAATGTGCTTGATGTGGTTTCTTTATTATTGCTTTGCTGTCATTCCTTTATGAAGGTTCCTGATGTTATTTCTGTATGAACGTTCCTTATGCTATTTCTGTATGAAGGTTCCAGGTGTTATTTCTGTATGAATGTTCCTGATGTTATTTCTGTGTGCAGGTTCCTGATGTTATTTCTGTATGAAGGTTACTAGTGCTATTTCTGATGTTATTTCTGTATGATGGTTCCTGATGCTATTTATGTATGAAGGTTCCTGATGCTTTTTATGTATGAAGATTCCTGATGTTATTTCTGTATGAAGGTTCCTGATGTTATTTCTCTATGAGGGTTACTGGTGTTATTTCTGTATAAATGTTCCTGGTATTATTACTGTATGAAGGTTCCTGATGTTATTTCTGTATGAGGGTTCCTGATGCTATTTCTGTATAACGGTTCCTGATGTTATTTCTGTATGAATGTTCCTGATGTTATTTCTCTATGAGGGTTACTGGTATTATTTCTGTGTGAAGGTTCCTGGTATTATTACTGTATGAAGGTTCCTGATGCTATTTCTGTATGACGGTTCCTGATGCTATTTCTGTATGAAGGTTCCTGATGTTATTTCTGTATGAAGATTCCTGATGTTATTTCTCTATGAGGGTTACTGGTGTTATTTTTGAATGAATGTTCCTGGTATTATTAATGTATGAAGGTTCCTGATGTTATTTCTGTATGAGGGTTCCTGATGCTATTTCTGTATAACGGTTCCTGAAGCTATTTCTGTATGAAAGTTACGGATGCTATTTCTGTATGGAGGTTCCTGATGTTATTTTTGTATGAAGGTTCCTGATGCTATTTCTGTATGAAGATTAATGGTATTATTTCTGTATGAATGTTCCTGGTATTATTACTGTATGAAGATCCTGATGTTATTTCCGGACTGAGGGTTCCTGATGCTATTTCTGTATAACGGTTCCTGATGCTATTTCTGTATGAAAGTTACGGATGCTATTTCTGTGTGCAGGTTCCTGATGTTATTTCTGTATGAAGGTTTCTTGTGCTATTTCTGATGTTATTTCTGTATGAAGATTCCTGATGCTATTTCTGTATGAAGGTTCCCGATGTTATTTCTGTATGAATGTTCCTGATGCTATTTCAGTATGAAGGTTCCTGATGCTGTTTCTGTATGACGGTTCCTGATACTATTTCTGTATCAAAGTTCCTGATGCTATTTCTGTATGACGGTTCCTGATGCTATTTCTGTATGAAGGTTCCTGATGTTAATTCTGTATGAATGTTCCTGATGTTATTTCTCTATGAGGGTTACTGGTGTTATTTCTGTATGAGGGTTCCTGGTGCTATTTCTGATGTTATTTCTGTATGAAGATTCCTGATACTATTTCTGTATAAAGGTTCCTGATGTTATTTCTGTATAAGTGTTCCTGATGCTATTTCTGTATAAAGGTTCCTGATGCTATTTCTGTATGACAGTTCCTGATGCTATTTCTGTATGACAGTTCCTGATGCTATTTCTGTATGACGGTTCCTGATGCTATTTATGTATGAAGATTCCTGATGTTATTTCTGTATGAAGATTCCTGATGTTATTTCTCTATGAGGGTTACTGGTGTTATTTCTGTATGAATGTTCCTGATGCTATTTCTGTATAAAGGTTCCTGATGCTATTTCTGTATGACAGTTCCTGATGCTATTTCTGTATGACGGTTCCTGATGCTATTTCTGTATGAAGGTTCCTGATGTTATTTCTGTATGAAGATTCCTGATGTTATTTCTCTATGAGGGTTCCTGATGCTATTTCTGTATAACGGTTCCTGATGCTATTTCTGTATGAAAGTTACGGATGCTATTTTTGTATGGAGGTTCCTGATGTTATTTCTGTATAAAGGTTTCTTGTGCTATTTCTGATGTTATTTCTGTATGAAGATTCCTGATGCTATTTCTGTATGAAGGTTCCCGATGTTATTTATGTATGAATGTTCCTGATGCTATTTCTGTATGAAGGTTCCTGATGCTGTTTCAGTATGACGGTTCCTGATACTATTTCTGTATGAAAGTTCCTGATGCTATTTCTGTATGACGGTTCCTGATTTTATTTCTGTATGAAGGTTCCTGATGTCAATTCTGTATGAATGTTCCTGATGTTATTTCTCTATGAGGGTTACTGGTGTTATTTCTGTATGAGGGTTCCTGGTGCTATTTCTGATGTTATTTCTGTATGAAGATTCCTGATACTATTTCTGTATAAAGATTCCTGATGTTATTTCTGTATGAATGTTCCTGATGCTATTTCTGTATAAAGGTTCCTGAGGCTATTTCTGTATGACGGTTCCTGATGCTATTTCTGTATGACAGTTCCTGATGCCATTTCTGTATGACGGTTCCTGATGCTATTTATGTATGAAGATTCCTGATGTTCTTTCTGTATGAAGATTCCTGATGTTTTTTCTCTATGAGGGTTACTGGTGTTATTTCTGTATGAGGGTTCCTGGTGCTATTTCTGATGTTATTTCTGTATGAAGATTCCTGATGTTATTTCTGCATGAAGATTCCTGATGTTATTTCTGTATGAATGTTCCTGATGCTATTTCTGTATGAAAGTTACGGATGCTATTTCTGTATGGAGGTTCTTGATGTTATTTCTGTATAAAGGTTCCTGGTGCTATTTCTGATGTTATTTCTGTATGAAGATTCCTGTTGCTATTTCTGTATGACGATTCCTGATTCTATATCTGTATGGTTTATCTTGGTGTGCTTTTAATTTGGAATTCTTGATATCATTTCTTCATGGAGATACTTGATACGACTTTCTTTACATAACAAAAACGTCCCAAAGTAACATTTAAAGATATTTTGATGTCAGTTCTATATCCAATGGTTTTCGCATCCTCCAGATGTGTTCGTATCTTTTAAGTTTTTATTTTTGCATTTCTGCTTTCCTTCAATAAAAACCAAAATTGTGTAGAAATAACCTATTATCTTACATATATTGTATCAGCGTAAATAAGTTAGTAAATGAGTGAGAACTATAAGCGAGTACATATGTAAAAAGTAAATAAATATTTACTTGTGTCGTCTTGGAACTAACACTGGAGTACGCTCTGACCACAAAAATAAACCAGGGTTCTTGCTTTATAGTTAGTTGTGTACCTATATGTGGAACGGAGAACTATGTAATCTGACAGGGTTGTGGAGTTAAGCTTATAATATCCATTTGATACTGTATGACACTTGAAAGGAACACTGGTTTCCTCTTTAACATAAGTATCATACACAAAGGAGGAGGATTTAGACATTGATAAAACAGTTCACCAAACATTGAACATATATTGATAAGATATGGCACCTCCCATTAATATACTTCGTATCGTATACATACCCATTACACTAATCAATCTATTAATTTTACTTGATAAAGGTTTACATTTATATTGACTACATTAACTTTCTTACCATTTTAGAATGCCTTTCTAAAAACTTTCAATGATGTATGTATTGAACACAGTAGCTCGGCAGTTCAGATATGGACATTATTATCGGGCTACGTTTAAATAGCGGTTTTCGCCAAATGCCTCATTTCAGTCCGGGATTAGGGTAATTGCACTGTTAATCCCGTCGAATAGCTGAGAAAATGTGGACTATCTATTGAAAGGGTTGTGATAAATTATGATACCGTGAAAAGAAAAGGTAAACATTAGGAGACCAAGCACCGGTTTTATTGTAAGTTAATGTGGCATAATTAACGACTTGGCTCCATCCTGATCGTGTGTCAACATACATTACAATACGGCTGTAGATAGTCGTCAGGTAGTGGAAAGACATATTACCTTCATAAGCAACGCTGAATATAGTTATGTGATAAAACAGTAATCCATTTGGTAAATGTTAGCGGTAGTCTGTCTGCCAGTGGCCCACCACATGTGATTAGTAAGGGTGCGCTCCAGCTACCTTCCGATCAATTATACGCCGCCTTAATTTGTGGTCGAGATATACGTGGCCATTTACATGCCTTTCTTAATAAAATGCTCCATACCTTCTAAAAGGTGATATTATCAACTAATTTAACACATCTCGTACATAAACAAGTGAATGGTTAATCTGTTTTAATTCCGAGTATTAACCTTATTAGATTAATCACGCTAAAGGTAAAACAGCACTGCCTTTCGGATTATATTTTATCATTACTAATTTACAAACCATGGATATACTCGAGAAATATGGAATCAACAAGTAAAAGGGGGGGGGGGGGGGTACGAACTAATAACGGCTATGCAAAAATACATGATCTTTCTGTTGTCATTCACTCGAATGTCATATTTTGTGGTTTCTATAGAAACAACGAAAAATACAAAACATTATGAAATTGAAAATACCCTAAACGAAGCTTTAAAAATGCACTAAACATTCACTTTCTCGTTCCCGATGAATCAAATAATACATCAGTCTGTTAGTCTCCAATGAAATCCAGCACACATGATAAAGACCAAGCGTATTAGATAACTAATCAATGTTACATTTATCATAAAAAATCTATAATTCTATTCTTCTTTGTTGACATTTACAAATGACTGCGTTGCTAGGATACGTCTAATTCCAATACTGACCAAATCTACCATGAAATAGAACAAAAGTATACCTACTGTGTCCAAGCTCATGAACAAAATGAACTCAAGGTCGAAACAGAAAACAAATGCACTTAAACCAGAGGAAATGCACCAAGCATCTTAAACTTTGATATAAGTCTCTTGGTAACTTTCAATTACATGAAAACATTTATTAGTGTACGTCCTTAAATGACCTTCGCTGTTAATAGGACATTAAATAAAATAAACTATTCAGTGTATCACGTGACCTTAAGTTATGGTATAGTAAAGCTAGTGGTAATAATTCTTTAATGTATATAAAGGTAAGTATCTATTTGATGTATCTAGTGGTATCTATCTATTTAATGTATCTAGTAGTATCAATTAAATGTATCTAATGGTAAGCATCTATTAAATGTATCTAGTGGTATCTATCTATTTAATGTATCTAGTAGTATCTATTAAAAGTATCTAATGGTAAGCATATATTTAATGTATCTAGTAGTATCTATCTATTGAATGTATCTAGTGGTATCTATCTATGTAATGTATATAGTAGTATCTATTAAATGTATCTAATGGTAAGCATCTATTTAATGTACCTAGTGGTATCTATCTATTTAATGTATATAGTAGTATCTATCTATTGAATGTATCTAGTGGTATCTATCTATTTAATGTATATAGTAGTATCTACTAAATGTATCTAATGGTAAGCATATATTTAATGTATCTAGCAGTATCTATCTATTTAATGTATCTAGTAGAATCTATTAAATGTATCTAATGGTAAGCATATATTTAATGTATCTAGTAGTGTCTATCTATTAAATGTATCTAGTAGTATCTATTAAATGTCTCTAATGGTAAGCATCGATTGAATGTATCTAGTGGTAAGTATCTATTTGATGTATCTAGTGGTAAGCATATATTTAATGCATCTAGTAATATCAATTTAATGCATCTAGGGGTAAGTAACTAGTTCATGTATCTATTGACTTCGAGAAATGGTGACGCATAGCTAGTGGTAATTATATATTTAATGCACCTATTGGTACATAACTTTTAAATGTGTGCAGTGACTTCCAGATATGGTGACGCATAGTTTAGCTAGTGGTAAATGACTATGTAATGTATCTAGTGGTAAGTATCTATTTGATGCATCTAGTGGTAAGCATATATTTAATGCATCTAGTAATATCAATTTAATGCATCTAGGGGTAAGTAACTAGTTCATGTATCTATTGACTTCGAGAAATGGTGACGCATAGCTAGTGGTAATTATATATTTAATGCACCTATTGGTACATAACTTTTAAATGTGTGCAGTGACTTCCAGATATGGTGACGCATAGTTTAGCTAGTGGTAAATGACTATGTAATGTATCTAGTGGTAAGTATCTATTTGATGCATCTAGTGGTAAGCATATATTTAATGCATCTAGTAATATCAATTTAATGCATCTAGTGGCAAGTAACTAGTTCATGTATCTATTGACTTCGAGAAATGGTGACGCATAGCTAGTGGTAATTATATATTTAATGCACCTATTGGTACATAACTTTTAAATGTGTGCAGTGACTTCCAGATATGGTGACGCATAGTTTAGCTAGTGGTAAATGACTATGTAATGTATCTAGTGGTAAGTATCTATTTGATGTATCTAGTGGTATCTATCTAGTTAATGTATCTAGTAGTATCAATTAAATGTATCTAATGGTAAGCATCTGTTGAATGTATCTAGTGGTAAGTATCTATTTGATGTATCTAGTGGTATCTATCTAGTTAATGTATCTAGTAGTATCAATTAAATGTATCTAATGGTAAGCATCTGTTGAATGTATCTAGTGGTAAGTATCTATTTGATGTATCTAGTGGTATCTATCTATTTAATGTATATAGTAGTATCTACTAAATGTATATAATGGTAAGAATATATTTAATGTATCTAGTAGTATCTATTTATTAAATTATTTAGTGTATCTATCTATTTAATGTATCTAGTAGTATCACTTAAATGTATCTAATGGTAAGCATCTATTGAATGTGTCTAGTGGTAAGTATCTATTTGATGTATCTAGTGGTAAGCATATATTTAATGCATCTAGTAATATCAATTTAATGCATCTAGGGGTAAGTAACTAGTTCATGTATCTATTGACTTCGAGAAATGGTGACGCATAGCTAGTGGTAATTATATATTTAATGCACCTATTGGTACATAACTTTTAAATGTGTGCAGTGACTTCCAGATATGGTGACGCATAGTTTAGCTAGTGGTAAATGACTATGTAATGTATCTAGTGGTAAGTATCTATTTGATGTATCTAGTGGTAAGCATATATTTAATGCATCTAGTAATATCAATTTAATGCATCTAGTGGTAAGTAACTAGTTCATGTATCTATTGACTTCGAGATATGGTGACGTATAGCTAGTGGTAATTAAATATTTAATGCACCTATTGGTACATAACTTTTAAATGTGTGCAGTGACTTCCAGATATGGTGACGCATAGTTTAGCTAGTGGTAAATGACTATGTAATGTATCTAGTGGTAAGTATCTATTTGATGTATCTAGTGGTAAGCATATATTTAATGTATCTAGTAATATCAATTTAATGCATCTAGTGGTAAGTATCTATTTGATGTATCTAGTTGTAAGTATCTATTTAATGTATTTAGTAGTAAATATCTATTTCGTGATCTAATGACTTCGAAATATGGTGATGTATAGTTTAGCTAGTGGTAAATGACTATGTAATGTATCTGATGACTTCGAATTATGGTGACGTATAGTTTACATATATGTAGCGTGTGGTAAATAACTATTTAATATATCTGGTGACTACGCGATATTGTGACGTATAGTTTAACTAGTGGTAAATTACTACTCTATGTGACCAGAGTTACAGTGGCAAGGAGTATAGCTGTATACCCAGTCACATCAAGTTACAGTAACGCCAGTGGTAAATATATCTTCTCGTTGTATCGTATGACCTTAAGTTATGACCTATCGAGTTAGCTCTACATCTACCTGGTGAGCTCCTAAAATAGCAATTTAAAATAGTGAAAGAAGTTATTAGTATTCTTGACATAGGGCTAGGTAAGTACCAGCATAATTGGAAAATTCTATATTAAATAATTATATAAATGAATCGATTAACTACTGACATGGGTTAACTTCCACAGTAAAATGTTACAATATTTCAAAATGGAACAAATATAAAATATTAATAGAATCTTCCCCTAACTCGGGCTGATTATTTGTTGGTTGTCTAACCCGAGGCAGAGCCTCAAGTCAGACAACCAAAATACATCAACCCTCGGGTTAGAGATTTCTCTGTTACACCCTCGAGGTAGGAAATGATTATTTTACTCCCAACCAATTATGTTAGTCACAACTCCACCGACAATTGTCTGCCATGTTTGTAAACAAAAACATCGTCATTTACTTTTTATGACGTCAAAATTATAGATGACGCATTTTGATGACGTGACAATTGAACACGTGTTAATCGGAATCGGCACGAGGCTATCTCCCCCTTTGTCGGATATAACGGGGGATACACCCGTGAAGGGTGGGAGAAATCTATATCTCCACGCAGTAATTATTAACCTTTTACTCAATCTGTGATATTACAATTGAAAGATATCACAATATTACATGAATAAAGTGAACGCATCATGTACACACGGCGTGTGAACGATGTATGCCCGGTGTCCTCTTCATGTGCGAACGATAGAAAAATTGATGTGCAATGCCGATAGCGGTTGATGTAAATCTGTGAATGGGTTATAAAGAATAACGATTTCGTTTTTAAACTTACGTTGTATATTACCGTATTTTAGCTAAATCTGTTAGATTTTGTTCATTCAAGAAATGCACTTTTTCATTTTATTTTTATTTTTAACGTCATAACTTGGATTTTGTGGCACAACTTACATCGGACACAGTCTAATATAACTATAAATAACTACACATAGTCGCCTTGTGCTAACAGGCACTATTTATTTTCAACCGGAGCACCTCACTTGCCTAGGTGTTAAAAGTCAGATGTCATTCAAACAGAAATTATAGAATCAAATGCAATAAAAATATATATATGTAATGTCTATTTGTGTTTTGATATTTGTCATATCACCGATCAGCTCTGGTCATTGGTCAACACCGAATAGTATAAACGGGAGGGCAGGTCTACATTCATTTATTATTACATATGACTGACAAGCTAAGTAAGGTTACGCCATAGATGATCTTGCCGACAGAAATTGTTTAACACTATTATACGGAAATACGTAGTCATGCCAGATGTATCAAATAATATCGAATATGTGGTCAGAAAACATTTCAAGTCACTCCAAAAAATGTTCTCACCTTGTTCTGTTTCCTGCGAGTCTGACCCCATTCTTGAGTTTTATAGCCAATGCAAAACTGTGCTTCATGCATTGTAGAATTAGATATAATAACAAATATTCTAATAAAACAATTAAATATGTATATTTCACATGATTCTTCTTCTTGTATTTTTTTCATTTCATAATAATAATTGATAAAAAATCTCATACTTGAGAGCTCATAATCGGACGTTACGCGGACGGAAGACGCACTGTAACCGTCTGTGTTCTGCTTATAATACTTCGCTTAGTATTTGCTAAAACTTTGACCTGTGATCTGCCTATTTTTTTCTGTTACAACACCGCGTTCTCTCTGTGATATTACCATGTTCTCTATGTGGAGTTATCTTGTTCTCTTTGTGATTTTGACTTGTTCTATGTATTATATTTCTTGTTCTTTTTAGATATTACCCTGAACGGAAGCTCGTATTTATATACCCCGTCCTCTTTTCCCTTAACCCTGCGTTGCACGCGACCTTTGACCTTTAATCCTCACCGATTACCAATCGTCTAAGATGTAGAACTCCATGTAACATACTATGATGTTAATATTAACGAAATTTGTTCAGGGGTTCGTGAGATATTTTGTACAATCTTTTAACCTCGAACGTTGTAATGGGTGATTTTTGACCTGACTTTTAACCCTTCAACCTTGACAGATGAGCACCAAAATCTAATAAAATTTGAATTAAACTTGTTCAGGAGTTCATGTGATAGCTTTTACTGACTGAGGGAAGAACAGACTGACACTGACAAAGCTATAACTATACATCCACTCACTTTGCATAAGGGTAGAATTTTAATATTCATTTTAAATAGCAGCCTCTCCATCGCTAATTCAAGAAATCGAGGATAAAACATTAGGTATATTTTGCAATATTGAGTTCTTTTAAAATATGGCTATTGGCAGTATTAATAAAACACAATTACCAGCATAAGCTCGTTGCAGATTTTATTATCTATAGTTCCAAAACGTGTTTATATCTAAAAGTTATCAAGCAAGCATTCGACACACCAAGCAAAACAATGTATATGTATATCTGATTAGGTTGAAGATGTACAAGAGAGGAGTAACATTGTCACAAAACTACTCCAGAATGATAATGTAAAATGCATAGATTATAACCAAATTGATATGGACAATAAAACAATAATTAAAAACTGACACAAACCTTTCTTTACAGATTTCATACAAAATAAATGCTTAAAAGAAAATTCCAATCAAACGTTTAGCATGTGTGACAAGTAAAATACAAGTGTCAGAATATTGATATTTGAAAGTAATAGTCCTGTCAAAAATGCATCGTTATTATTTTATATAAATGCCTACTTTTGACTTACCTTTAAGAAAAAAAAGAAAAAAAAGGTATGAAAAGATAAGTAAATAAGTCTTGTCTATATGAAATAAATTTAAACCTATCACAATTAAATTTACCATAATTTGTTCAACAGTTATTATGTAAGAAAGCTCTTAAATATTGACAGAACGTAATATAATTATATTATTTCTTATCGTATACATTTCGATATTGGTTGAAGTACAACATTATCACTATGTTGCTAAAATAGTATATTAGTATGTCCTATTTCCAGCATAAAATTGCTAGATTGCTTTCGAACGAGATTCCATATTTTGTTTTTTAACATATCTTCCCAATAACACTAAATTCTATTGAAACACTTACTAATGTCGATTGATACTGCATTTCATAGAAACTCTTAAACATCAAAAATGGACGATGAAGGAAATATATTCCAAAATATATAAAGCTAGTAGCTGCATCGCATATATATATATATAATTATAAAATTATTGATTTGTAAAACAAAAATCTTTAACACTTTAAGAAAATGCACGCCTTCAATCAATAATTTTACTATTTATAAAAACAAACATTTATGTATAAAATAAAAAAATATTTAAAAATATGAATATATATAAAGCTGAAAATGTATTGGTTACTTTGTTACCAAAACAATACATCCACACCGAAATGATGACTCTCTTGACGGAAATTTATGAAACAAGAAAAATCGATAGTTTTTGAAGGGACTATCATTTCATTTCTGGAAGTTTTTATTAATACCTATGCCAGTAGGCGGCCATTATTAGGGCAAAGCACACGTTTTATTATCTTAAGTTTAAAAATTTATAAATTATATAATTATTATAAAAGTTATATACTTTTGTTTAGGTTTGAGAAAATTCGCATCTCATAGGGAGAAATTCACAAGACGTAGCACTAAAACAAAATTATATCAGAATGACAATTTATAACGTATTGATTAATATAAATCAGGCTACAAATACATTAAAACAAAAATAAACGCATTCTTTGGATGTTTCATACGAAATTCAGAATAAAAAAGGAACTCAATCTAACAGTTGACCATACTGAAATCTTTGTAAGTAATCCTCTGTCATAAATGCATTTTCATACACTTTTTAAGTAGAGAATTTATGCATATTATCAGAATGAAGTTGCTTTAAAAGCAACAAACACTAAATATTTTTGGCTGAATTCCTTCAGCCTTAGTATGACAAATGATTGTCCATGTTTGAAGTCATGCATGCGCCATGCGCTCATGTTAATATTTTACGGCCGATAATATCCTAGCTAAGTACGATTTCATTCTCGGAAAGTCCATCTTATACCTCAGACATTTAACGTTGACGAACAAACTTACTGACATCGATTGACTGCATTTCGTAGAAACTTGCAAGCGATATAGATAAGATGCAAATATTAACAAAATAAAAATCGCATTTTTTAATTATATAAATCTATATTTTCATTTATGATCAATTTCTTTAACAAACAAAAAAACATATGATAACAGCACTACTACAATTCGTTATCGAATATGTATTTAAAATAGGTATTCTGGTATAAAATAAAAAGTCTATAGTTTAAAATATATCAGTAATGATATGTACACACTTTATACTCAAACTGATAAACCCTTTGGACGGAGGATTGCTAATTGGGAACCTGATATTTTCTTGGCTGACAAACATTTCATTTCTGGACGGATTCAACAAATACTTATGGCACTAAAGCCATTAGTTTATTTTATGATAATTGCCAAGAATGAATGACAACACACGGTTCATTATTTGTGATAAAAAAAATGGTTTAAATTGCATTTAACTCATATTCTTGGATGTTAGCAGGTCGTTGAAGTGCCTTAGTCAGAATCCTAAGGCATCTTGGGGGCGAACTTTGTTCCTGAAAAACAAGATAAATGTATTGAAACGAAAGTTGGAAATACAAGTAATACGATTTTCTCCTCTGTTGTTTTGTCCAAATATAAATGAAATATAGCAAATGCATTAATATGTCACCTCTAAAGTTATAGCATTTTTGTTCTTTCTTAAGATAATAAGTGCATGACAGAGGATAGTTAACAAAACATACCTGTCGTTCCACCTCGGTTCTTTCCTGGAAAAAGAAAGAAACCATTATGAAAATAAGCAATGTCGACTTTATATATATATATATGTATTGTTCTGTTCAACTCTGCATGTTAGTTCAAAGATATATGCAATCGATGATTTCTGGTCACTGTCACTTATATTTATATATAACAGATAGGGAAACAGACGTCTGTGGCTATGCAGAGTAAGGGGAGTAACCGCTAATATAATGTTGGAATATCATGTATGTTTTATCGTTAACGAAAAATATATTTCATTTATAATACAATTCGTATAAAATTTATTTCATGATAGTTCTTAGTTTGTTTCAAAAATGCTGCAAATTGAAATAAGCGTGTGATTACAGTTAATTGTAGCAGAAAGGTTATACTTACAATCCAGTGGGTATATCCCGGAACAGATTGGAGAGCTTGATACCAAACACAATGCTTGGGAGCAGGAAGAAAATACACCAACCCAAAGAAAACCAAAACCCGTTCTGAAATAATACGTTGTTAGCACACTTTACATCAGTCGAGCAGGGGACCAATGTAAAACGTCGATGTTCTAAGGTAGCTTTGTATTAATTTACATCTATATTTTACTCTCTAAACAAATACACATAAAAAGGAACCAAGAAAATATTGTTCATATGACTTTTCTCCGATTAACATAACAAGACCAATATCTACCATACATATTATTCAATTACTGATCAATATAGAATCTGTTAATGATAGGGAAAATATTAACAGCAGATTATTTACTTAAAGCGAAATGTAATTTTAATGTCTGAGGAAACGAAAAACGTAAAAATCAATATATGACTACTAAAATCGAGATGAGCGAGTAATGTCAATCTGGGTAACTTTAGTTTGGGAACATGCTTGTATACAGTAAAATAAATATATATAAATGTATGTTGAATATTGTACGAAATTTGTTGGTCATATAGGTTTGAAAACATATATTTAAAAGAAACTGACATGTTTCCAGAACAATGGAGTAACAATACTGTGTAAACGAAGTTCCTCTGATCGATGTTAATGTTAAGGCGCTTGAATGACATTATTATAATATTTATGCTGATGTGTCATCAACAATTTCGTCCTGATTACAGTTCTTAGCACATATAACGGTTTATCGCCATATATTATTAAAGCATTGGTTACGATCGGTGTTCACGATATTTTTATTGTTGTGAATCGAAAGCGAAATATAATATTTAGAGTAGAATACAGGGTATTGCCTTTTGTACCAATCAAAATGAAGAAAGATTTAACGGGATCATAACATTTTAGTGCATGGATACTAATAAAATACTGCATTTTGCGATATATTACCTTGCAGGTCTGGCTGAGTCTATTGAAGTGCATAATGAGGTTATTTTTTATTCTTTCGACACTTAAATTCTCTACCTGATGAAAACTGCGGAATTTATGGAAAATTAATTACACGTGTATCTTGCTGATACTTGGAAAATAATGAAATATTGGTGTAGCCACCTTTAAATAAATGTTTCCTTACCAGTCCGTCTACAGTGTACTGACACACAGACACAATCACGATAGAGTTGTACAAGTTCCAAACTGGACCACATTTCCCAAGGTCGTGGTATATCTGAAATCAATAATATGCTCGTGGACAAAACTTTTTCCCCTACAGATCGACAAGTCGACAATATGCGTACTTATCAAGTTACCCCATTTGGCATGAATGTATTATTGAATGTCAAATTAGTATTTAATTAATTGGTATTTAAGTTTTCTAATCGTGCATTCGATTACTGTGTATTTATGTTTTCCATTTGTGCATTCAGCATTTTACTTTGTATTAAACGTTTGTGCTCAACAAGTCAATTTGGTAATAAAGAATACATTTATCTTTTATTTTTTCAAACATACCGCATTTTTTGTGCTTGAATAGAAGAGATCCACAATATCGAATGTGTTGTTGATGAATTTTTCCGACAGCTGGAATATGAACATGTAAAAAGATGTTTACTGAATATTTTAACATCCAAGCAACACAGGTAATAATATGGGAAGGAGTACAAGTAATAAAAACAAAATATCCTTAATTCATGTGACGCACTACGTATATTTGTACTCTGGAAACATGATCATTGTCATATTAAACAAAATATTTCGTACAAAAACAAAAAAAAACTCCATTGTTTAAAAAAATTTATATTGAATGTCAGTGAAAATGTTTTGAACACAATATAAACATAATTTTGACTTTCTTTGAAAAAAAATATAAATTCTTATTAAATTTCAATCAGTTTCACTAATTAAGAGTGCTGATAGGATAAAAAAGCAACTTTATATCGATCCAAATAATTTAATAATTTTAATTGGATTTATTTATATATATCCACGTGTACAGAAATGGCAAAATGGCTTAATGAGACAAGGGAGGTAATCCCTTCAATATCACTTGAACTACCTCCTTGACTCGATGCCGTTGTTGCTACGTTTCAAAAGGCAATGTAGTTTTCGGTTCCCGAGTATGTCTGAGAAAGTGAGTAAAACGGAATTGATCGAATAATGTGTCTTGCACTCTATAAGTCTAGGGCACCACGGCGGTAGACACAAAACACGCCCAGGGTACGTTTTGACTTATAAACTTCTGAATAATACGCAATTATCCGTTCATTGTATTGTGTAAGTGACAGAGAAATGCTCCACTCATATTTTTTTATCACATGATACTTTTGAATACGCATTACAGAGAAAACATATTAAAAGATACGAAACAATAGACTGATGGACGCACACTTGAAACAAACATTCTAGTGAAATATTGTACATGTTCTCCAATTCGCATGACCACAATCAAAGCTTTCCCATTCCTCTTCTGAATTAAACACTCCCTTTTATCTTATATACTGTATAGTTCTTTAACTTTATGTTACACGATTTACATAGTGTACACATTAATCATGTTGGAAAGCGGCAAATAGGATCAAATCAAAATCTTATAATGCTCACACAAGTATTTCATATCAGTTTTTTGGTTTTTGAGTATAACTATATGTTAACCAGGATATGCACCTTACATAACTACAGGATAGGTTTGGACAAGACGCCGAAAAGGCAAAACGCAAAACAATGGTATTTGGAGGATTTTAACACAAATCCGATGTGTTTGCACAGCACATGAATTATCGAATAGGACAGGACTCCCACTTGATCAGTCAGTCAATGACCGTTTTACCCGTTAAACTCAATTCGACGTTTTTTCCAATCCAATTATATATAGAACTTTACAGAATGTAGTTCAGTTGTTAGATAATGTACGTATCAATTGCTTTATTTCACAGGTCAAATCTAAACAATCGTATCAGTACAAAAAGAATACATATCCTGTAGAGATATAGAAATTTGCATAAAGTTCACCAACGTGGGCACAAGGGAGGTAAGTTGATGACAAACCTCTTTGCACTATAATTTTATATATGGTCACCAGGAAGGAAAATAACGACAAAAGGTCCAGCACAATAAATTGGTTTCGCCGTTGCCTACCGCGTGCAGGACACTAAGAAATTCCCCGTGGTTTGCAACAAAGAACTATCGTCTGATAGTTCTTTGTTGCAAACCATATTAATACATTTATGATACCTCTGCAGGGTTCTAAGATTCATACGACTATTTTGAAATTCATTATTTAAGTTGCAATTGCCGTGTATGTTGTTGTAAATTAAATAGTGTACTATTCGTGTATTGTTTCCAATTCTACACTGTACATACCCCGGTCATTATTCCACCTGTATTGATCTGTGTCGTCGCCTGCCCTAATTGGTACTTAACGTCAGTGACCAACGGCTAGAAAAACAAAGATTGACGAAAATACAAAATAGATACACGTGCTTATTTTACTTTCAAAGATCAACAATTAGTCTGGTTTAAATACCTTTCGCGCTTACGTGTTCTTTTTTGCGTTTTCGAATGTTGATTATGCATTGAACATATTAACGTCTCCACCATAATAGCTGAGCAACAGCATTAACTTAAATAAGGAGAAATCACAAACAACAGAGGTCTATTGGATATAAGTAACAATAAGTAAATACAAGCATAATTGGCGAAATATCAAACTCGTACAAGTATTACTCACACCAATAGAGGTTTTCAGGCTCCTAAGAGGAACTAACTTCTGTTGAATAGTATTCTGAAGAAAAGTTAATACATGTATGCAGTTATTTGTCAGCGTCATCATAACTTCGGCTATGGCTTGACGGTAGTCACGTGAGTAACTATAGATTAAATACCTAGTCATGCAGTTAACCTAGCATCTAAACTACAGTATCGTTGTAAATATATATATTAATTATGAAACTTTTAAAAAAAAATCATAATTTACCAAACAAATGTTTCATTTATTACCAAACTATGTATACATTCATGTCTGTAGGTAAATATTATGTATCCATATTTAATATTTGTCGCCAAATAAAAACACTTTTTATAACTAATGTGTATAAGACATCACCTAATCCAGTTGTAATAACATGGCTTTATTATCATACTTACATGTATTTCCGATTTGTGTAAAGATTTTATGTATTTGTTTCACAAATATAAAGACCGTACTGTTATTTTATATACACTGTACCAGTGAATAGTATGCATAAATATTTAGAAATGTTCAACAATTTGTTTTTACAAAACAACTGACTCCATATTCATTACACACTCAATACTAGGTATCCATAGAGGTTACCCAACTATTGAAGATTGATTATATATTTGTTGTCGTTTTAGGATTGATCGACTAGGAACGAATAATCATGTTTCACTACAAGGACTTAAATGTTCTATCAAACTAGAACAATAAGACATCAATAATACTTTCCAGCCTACACGCCATTGGTATCGCCTGCTTTAGTCACTAGCAGCTAAGGGCTGATAACTCTAAATAAATTTTCTAGAGAGACCCTGAATGTGGGAAATTTGACTGAAAAACGTTATGCTGCCAATCAACATTATCAAATCATGTAATGTGTTTATGTGAATGAGGTATAATAGTATAATATAATATTAATGCCATTAAAATCAATTCTCCTGAGTTTATTTTCCACAATGAGACTCAAAGATTATATTGACTAGATAATTCACTCAAGGTAGAAAAAAGTCACTGTAAATTATAATGCTTTGGATATTTTCTTTCTCCAAAAAATAAACAACAAAGAAGACAGTGCCATTTCACAGATTTATATATATATGATTGGAGTACAATGCAACAACAATTACCTGATGATTAAATGCATTTCATTAAAATTATCTTCTATGGTATTCTTTCACGTCAGCCAAATCAATGATAAGAAACTTACCAGTGACGCAGTGAGGGCGGTCATTTGTTGTTTTTGAGTGCTAGTCAGGACTGGGAGCTGCGTAAATAGTAATAACTCATTTACGATGTAAATATTAAACATACGCATATAATACATACATAAAATGATGAATACGCACTATTTATCGTGCCTATGATCCTATTGATACTTGGTTGGTATTGAAAACAAAACATTAAGAGATGACGTGAAATAAGATTACATTTTGATTACTTTTTCAAACGTTAAATTAGACAGTCAAATAAAGATAATAATGATACATATAATGTAAGTAGAAATTTGTAAACTTAAACCTTAATGGTTAAAGGTAACGGTGATAAATGATCTAGGATATTGGCCACTTTAAGTGTTTAACGTACAGGATATAACCTTAACTTACCGAGGCCAAAGTGTCCACTTTATTTTTCAGACCAGTTATCTGAAATGGTAAGAAATGCATCGAATATATTAGCTTCATTCTCGAAAAAGTGTTTCACAACACTTTGTCTCGAATATATATTGTCATTCTGTTAAAAAGTGCGCACAGATCTAGGTTTGAGTTAACACTTGTTATTCCCAGGGACATGATATAGTCACTCGGTTTTAGTCAAATGTTGTTTCATCAAAAACATCCCTAAGCTATGCACCTAATTTTTGATAATGCACAGCAAGATTTGTTTTATATCGGCCGAGGGGGCGACTTCTCGGTCTGATGTGAAACATTATTACGACACTTGCCCGACACGATTAGTTTTCTCCGGGTGCTCAGGTTTCCTCTCACATTTAGACCCCCTTCACGCTTCCATCCGAGTGAACAAGAGGTAGTCATGTCAGTTGAAAAAATAATTCATAATCGTTGTAAAATAAATAAAGCATATTGAAATACGTACATGATGTATATGTATACCTTTAATTCGATGCCATCTACATCTAGCTGTTCAATGACAGTTTTTGTTTGATCAAGCTTGGTTGTGACACTTGATGGATTCAAGTTAACTCCACCGAATGATCCCCCCGACAGCTGAGTTGTTACATTGTCTAGTTGGGTCTTCATATCCTGTTAAAACCAAAGTAAACGAATGTGTAAAGTCAATATTATAGTTTATTGTTAATGTTTATGTGATTTTTCTGTAGAATAATAACACAGTTGCAGGTTAAATGCAATAGTTACATTTCTCCTACTAAAGTTGGACTCAATGTACATACCAACGAGTAAAATATCCCATTAACTTTTCAGCTGGCGTATGCTTACTTGCGACAATTAGTGCAGGAGTAAGGCCCATAAAAAAATAGTTTTTAATATAAAAATCCATTTATGTGCAACTTTGTATTAACATTGTAATCAATACAGCATCTTTCGTGCCATAGATATGTTAGAATTTATAATTTCCTGGCAGTTCATTAAATTTACTTCAAGGCCCATGAAGGTTTAAACCCAATTAACACAAAAGAATTCAATCCTTCAATGATTATCAACCACAATTTTGTGTCAACAATGTCTCCGGATATATAAAAACGTAAATATAACATAAAGTGTATAAAATCACGCAGGTTTAATAATCAACAATAATATATAAATAACGTTAACTCGTGGACTCGCAAATGACCAAATACCCAGAACACTCAAAAATTAGTATTTATGTCAGAAGCACAGTCAAATACAGAGACTATTTACTTAAGCTAAATACTTAACACCGTCCAAGTTTTCATTGGACGAAATGGCTCCACGGTTTTCTATTTTTAAATAGTTGCTTCCTTCTTCGTTTTTCTAGTGATTATTCTCTGATCTGATATGTTTCTGTTGAATGCAATTGCATTTGTATACATAATATCATAATCCTGACTAAAGAAATTGATGTCTCTTGAAAATCACTTAAGAAATAAAAATTGTTGTCTGTACACAAGGACAAATTCAGAATTCCAATAACTCCATTCACATCGGAAAATACAACAGGAAGAATTGAACCTCGAACACCAATCGATTGCACATGATTCTTAGTTATACTATATAATTTTGCACTCTGTGACTCTTGAAATATCCACAAATTGAAATGTTTTCTTTTTCTTGTTTTCATACTAAATGCTCAAATTCATTACTCGAAGCGCTTCGTGAATTAATAGGTTCAATATTTTCAAATAAAATCATTCAGGAAAATGACATGGATATTTGACAAGAATTGTTTTGATGTTTTTCATAAGATTCTGTTGCATTAGGTGCAAAATAATAGGACAAATTGAGTCCTTTGGATTAACTGTGAGACACTGTAAGACATAGAAACCCAACACCACAGGGAATTTAGTGCACTAGCTTACCTTTAATCTTAGACTACGGCACTGAAAGTCTCAACGCTGTACACTCTTAGTGTACTAAGGTGTAAGCTATATGCTACATTTAACTGTACTCGTATACCGTATCATACTAATCTTCACCTGTCAATATATTGCTTTTGTTGGTTCGCCTTAGAAATGACGCAATAATATCCATCGTACAGCTGTATCGATAATCTGCCAGTCAGTAGCATTTTATACGAATCATAATCGTCGTACTTTTGTGTACGTTTACTTTCCATCATTCAAGCGGGATGATCTGTAGAACTACGAGTTCATTTGAAAATTACCTCGGTTTTAAGAATCCACAATAGAAATAAAAAGTTTTAAATATAATTCGATTTGTTTTATTTAGTTGAACAACTAACTATTTATAATGGCAATATTAACATAGCATAACTTACCAGTTTAGCCTGTTTTATTTGTGCTTCTAGTGCCGGGAAATCCACGAGGTTTCCCATTTTGTCCATTTGTAGAGCGCTATAGATCGCCTGGTTTTGTTTGCAAGAACTGTAATTTAACCAAAAGTTTTATCAACTTTCGAAAATAACAATGTTGATACATTAATCAATTAGGCACATTCTTATCATTGTAACAGTCAGTCATGATTTTCCATCTAAATCCGTATTAATATTGTGAAACAGTTTTCATTGTGTTCATACAAATGTTAACATTATCATAATTATTTCGATTTCTGCATTTAAGGTTTGTATCGAAGTACCTTAACATAAAAACAGATGAAAGAAACAAATTGATGATAAAAAAATTGTGATAATAAGATAATACAATATGCATGTCCTGGTGTATACCGTCAGATATCATAATCAATATATAATCATATTCCATAAACAAATTAAAGGAAATAATTATATAGTTTTATATATAAAGTTAATTAACCTTGTTATAAGTCAGACCGAGAACGATTATATTAAGTTACAAAACATCAGATAACACTCGTCAATGTTTATCAGACAACAGTACACAATAATTTGATGTTGCAAATTTGGAGTAAACGACAAGTTTTAGTGATACTAAGATAAATATGTCAATTTGGTTTTTACAAGTACGTTAGTTATGTGGACACGATACATATTTTCTGACAAAAGAATCACGTATGATATATAACACTTGTATGGCAGAATACACTAATGTGTTCACTCGTGCATTACACTCATGAAACAATACGTATTTATCGACAAGTAACCCGTTAAATATACATTGTATATGTGTTGTTCTACCTTTATCAGTATGTACTGTAGATTAATATGTTAATACATGTAGATTAATATTTCAATATATAATTTATATATTTATGATTTTAAAAAAACAATTGACAATAGTTTCTTAGTACCTCCCTAGCGCTTACACCTCTTTGGAGGTTCATCAGGGGGAACTGTTTATTTATATTTCATTATATATGCATATTATCTTACCTAAGTATTGTTCCCAGGCTGGGTGGTTCCCGATTGTACTTCAGCATTGTTTTGATATCAACAAAGTCCTTCATAATCTGTATAAATCATATTTTGTAGCAGTGAAAAAGATGCTACAATATCTAAAACGATCATTTGAATATATTCATACATAACATGGTTTAAGGCTGGCACAGAATGGATATGTGATTTTTCAACTCGGACTTTTCATAATGAAATAACATGGCAATAATATTATAGGAATAAGTGAGAACTATATTTCCTGTGAAAAACAATGATTGTGATGTAAAATCAAAAGCATATTTTATAACAAAATCGCTTGATGACAAAGTGCATCAATACTTTGCACATTCCACTCTCTATCAAACACATGGGATTAAAATATAAACTAGCCTAGTTGTATTCTCTAAAAAACAATGATAACACTAAGTTTAATTGCTCTCTCACCGATTCAATATCCGTGAGTTGTGGGTCCTTCAAGGGTTGACACATGAACTTCTCAGTCAGTGCTCCCACAGCGAACAGCAGTGTTGTCAACAACATCAAGAGCCACGCAAACAGGAAGATAAAGATGATCGATCTGATGAGAGACGAAAAATATATTTAAACGCAGTTCCATGCATCAGGAATGAATTTCTTATAAATGTCCAGCATATGTAATTTCATTGAAATAAACAAAATGAAAGAATAATTAACAACTGAAAAGACTTACAATTATAAAGCATATTGTGTGAAAGGGAGATAACTAGATCTGATTTGACGATCGATAAATAGTGAACCCTTTTGGCAGCTCGAAATGATATTGTAAAATAGATTTTTGTTATTGTATAAACAACATTGCTGTGAAATATCTCGAAAAGTGTGTTTAAACATTTGATTCAATGTTATTAATAAGCGATGGTTAAGTTGATTAAATTAAGTCGTAAGTAATTCATGAAGTGACATCAATCGGATGGAGACACGTCCTAACAAAACCACATAATAGTACGTACGCAATAATCATTCTTCCGCCAGAGTTGGACATACAGCCTTTGGAATCCTCTGGAGGGGAGCCGCAGCTGCCACATACACCCAATCCCAACCCAAAAAACTGTAGTCCAACAATCAAAGAGATGATTCCGCCGATGACTACTCCAGCAATCCATCTACAACATACACTCCCTGTCAATATTGAGTGATTCGACCGAATGAAACATACTATGAAATCACAAATTCATGGGTTCTTTTAATTTCGTTGATTACGTGGGTACTCTTTACTCTTCATCCACGAATCAAATGTCTACGATGTAATTACATGTTTGACATTAAGAACTTTTCAGCGGTAGAGTACACTGCAAGCTTTTGTACACGAATCCATGTGTTCATGAACTTTTGTTGTTGTTTTTTTTTGTTGTTGTTTTCTTTCTTTTGGGGGGAGAGGGGGGCGGATTCGGGAATACGATACTTTTACTCTTGTTTTTTCGGAGCAACTGGTAACTCTTCCAGTGCTTTGCGGTCGAGCTGTCTTTCCTTTCGTTTTGATTCCTACACGTTACCTGTTATTGTATATTTTTTATCGATATTTACCTTTATTGTACTTCCTCATTTAAAAGGACTGTAAGTGGAACCTAATGACAACGAAACACGGATAATTAAATCAGAGTGAAAACTACACCGGAGGAGCATCAACGTTAGATAAGTATAGTGTTATATCTAGTATACATGTAAGTGGTTGTTTACTTACCTGTAATGGTCAAACGGTTTGATGGTATCCACGGTGTCGCCGACCGTATCTTTGATGCTATCCAAGTTGGAGTTTCTAACCTACAAAACAAAATGTAAAGGTGACATTTAGAGTGCAACAAAACATAGTTAGCTCTCCACTTGTAAAGTAAATAACATATTTTACTTTAAGGCGATACTAGGAGTTGTAAAACAGATAATTGCAAACAAATAGTATGATAAAGTTGAAAACCAAGGCCTCAGTAACATTGATATAGTTTCCGCACTCATTACTTCAGATTATATGGATTGGTGGTAATATGTGTAATAGGTACTAAATAATGCGATTCTCTGCTAATTCAAGACGTACTTTTTAAAACCACATGGTGATTCTAAGCTTTATAGTAAAAAATAATCGGTAAAAACCTTTTAATTTGACAAAAAGTCAAAGGTGTAAAGGTATAATAAATGTCACAGTGACCTACTTTTGCCTTCAACAACCCGCCATTCCTTAGCTGAATCCAGGTGCCGGGTCTGAATATCATCGTATTTTTAAAAAAAAAACGAAATTCCACCGGCAAGATTTTTCGATGATATAGGATCAAAATACAAAATTTTAGTCGCATAAACTATTTAAATTTTCAAACTACCCTAACTCTTTTATTAATGAGACAATATACCTCATTTTAGCATGCGACATAACAGATAATCAAGATACATATAGTTATAGCAAGAATGGTTAAAGTACAAATGTAGATGAGGTGGAAAGCAAGTCAACCGACCATCCGCCTAGACAACATCATATGAAATAACGGCATGTCATATACAGGCGTAAACCTTTAATGCGAATTTTAAAAAAACATACATAATATTATAAGTACAGATAGATATGAAAAATAAGTACCAGAGCAGTGTGCGAATTGATAAAATAGTTATGCAGGTACATGCAGGAAAAGCATATCTCAGTTTTCATTATGTGACGGTATATGATTCCCCTCATGTTTCACAAGGCACATTCCTGAGGCTAAACTCTTTTTTAATGTTAAAATCATATCTCTTGAGAAAAAGATTAGTTTTTATGTAACTACATTGTGGCAAACATATACGTATTCGTATACGAAGGGATCTCCTATTCATTTTGGATGAGTGCTGTTGATATGCATGTCAAACTGTTCAATGAAGCGTTCAATTAATTAATTATGAAGGTCTGATTGCTCACGTTTTCAACGGTGTCCTTCATCCCATTTACGACACTATTGACTTGAGTGGACATGTCTGAAACCTGTTTCTTGGCGTCATCAAGCTGTGCTGCAAAATCGAAATAAAACATACTTCTTGAACACACTTAAAGGGTTGATAACTTCAATAATAATAATAACCTAAATGTCATTAATTTTCTAGTTTAGAGTTTTGAAAATAAAATACTAGCTAAAATTCATTTATCCATCTTAATCGGATACACTGTAAATAACGTTTCCCACTTAAGTATAGTCCACTTGCCAGTTACTCAATCACGGGTAACGGTATGTAAATGTAAAATGAAATCATACTTACTTTGAATGCCCGTAGTAGCACCATTTACGCTGTTCTTCAGATCACTGGTTATCTAAATGGGAGTACATTCATTTCGTTTTCAAAGTATTTTAATCATAAAAATGAAGGTTGATTTTTTAAAGTATACAGCTTGCCAATAGTATGAAGTTAAACATTTAATTTGGTGATTTGTAATAAATAGTTACCAAAACTATTGAAAGGTAAACAGAAATGTAACATATAATGATTAAACAACAAAATGGGGAAAACCAAAGACGTTTTAGATCCGTGACATGATCCTGTATTTGAAGGTAATGATATAAGTATACATATATGTTGTGATAGCTTAAAAAGTAAATGTAGGTAACAATGTATTATAACAGTTACACGAAATTCTCCCAAAATCCCCAATACCTAATTTATTAAAGTGAGCGCTTTCATTTCCATATTTGAGGTTATCTCTTCTATTTGTTCATTTCTATGATATTTGTAAAGAAAGAGCAGGAAACGTTGTACATCCATGCATCATTTTAGTGTTGATTCAAACCTAGAAATGTCGCTCTTAAAATTATACCACAAAAGGACAAAAAAAGCAATCGACCTGGGAACAAAAATTCACCATCATTTTGAAGACAGTTCAACTTTCAGAAAACAATTCAAATTTTAAAAAGTCCACAATCATGTCAGAATAAGGGAGGATTTTAAACGTATCCGGATTGAACCGAGGTAACGTCATAACCATTAACGTTAAGGAAAAAACAATGGAATTGTACATTAACCGGTAGTTGTGTTAGATAATCATATATTATAACACTGTCTTTACAAGATGTTTTGTTGTTAGAATAGTTTTCACGTGACGTGCAATTCATTAGGGTAAAATGGGGAGGCCAGCGCAGGGGATCCCGAGATGGTATCGCCGGACAAGTTACAACAAACCCTGAAAGGAATTTGTCAAAAACTGTTAAATATAATTTTACATAACTGTTATATATATCCTACTTCTTTTTAAAGATCGTCAATCAAGCAAAATTAATTTCGACTATTTCCAGCTCGACAACTTCCCGGAAACTTTCGGCAGTACTAAAGTCAACAAATAAAAGTTTTGCGCGCGGTTATATCATTTGATGTCAAAATAGTAAGGAAATGCACACTAACAATGGTGCTGTTTTCTATTTTTGTGGTTTTGAAACAATGTTTTCACTTTTCTTAAAAGTCTATTTAGAAGTTTCTAAATTTCTTCTCAAACATTAATCCCCACAATGACCATCAATGATAATGAATTAATAACGCTACTTTCAAGTAATTTTATTCAATATGGTAAATGATTAGGATTGAACAGGCTACGCCTATATTAGTTCGCTCTTGCATACTTGATAACGAGTTTATAACGCTATACTTGTAATACAGTAGTGCTTATATTAGGGGATAACAAAGAGCACACAGACCATTACGCTCAGCAAGGTTCTCAATACAAACGTTTGACGTAAGGTCAACGTTAATGCTGTGATAAATTAACTACTGTTAGTTATGCAAAGGATCGCTTACATCAGTCAGAATAGTGGTGTCCACAGTTGGTAAGGTTATCTGTAATTAAACAACATGTATGTGGTTATGTAAAATAGATTCATTTGTAAAAAAGGACCTGAAACATTTCTAGAAGAAAGACATTTGTATTAAAACTATACCATAAGACAAGAGACACAAAATGTATGTAACATGTTAGCATCATAAAATTAAACATAATTCTTAATAACACGGGGATTCGAATAGTTCATAACAACTTAACTGTTGTCTTACACCAACACTTATTATTACTTTGTGTAATTGGGTCAGACGATTAAAGTTAATAATAAACGTCGTTAAATGACTGATGTCATCGGATACGATCATATTTTCTAAACGGATGTTTGCATAGAATTCCATCGAGGATAGCATGAATTTGCGAGATATTGAAAATAAAACGATCTTCTCACGTCAGCAAATGTAAACGGTCACACAGTAAGTGAAGGAGGTACCACATTGCACATATTATTCAAGTTGTACTAAGATTAATTAAATACATAAATACATAAATCAATAAATCTATGTTTATTTCAAACTATTCGACAATACTGCAGTTTTACGGAGCGCTATAGAGTGTTGCGCTAAGAAACCCGGTGTGTTAATAGGCGCGGTTATGACTCCAGGAGTCGCATACAGTGGTGTGATTGCCCATATGTGATTTTATTAGATCACCATCAATTTATCTTTTGATATCTGTATTTACATGAGAGCATATTTTTGTAAGCGGCGAACATCATTTAAATATAAGTATATTAGAAATAACGTAATTCGAAAACTTGAACTGGCGATTATATGAGCAAGAAAAACCTTCACAACTTACAGTCCTAAATATTAACACCGAACGTTATATATTTAATATAACATTTAAGAATGGAAATTTGCGTACTTAGAAAATAAGCAACTGGCCAGGTAAACAATCCAGCAAATTGTGAACGATGATATATTGTATCACTTCCTTCGGCTGTTTAACCAATCACGACAAAATTGTATACATGTTGGTCTTAATAATGTGTGTGTGTGTGTGTGTGTTAGTGTGTGTGGAGGGGGTAATAAAACTTGCCCACGTTGAAATATTGAATAAACGCTATAGATCGCAGGTTTTTTTTTTTAAATTAACTTACCGTGGGTACTGCAATCCCCGTAACACCAGGCATTGCTTGCATCATATTTATAGCAGCAATAAAATTTTGATTAGTAAGTTCTGTGTTTATATCATCTATGTTGGCCTTTGCTGATTCGGCACCTTAATAAAGTAACAATACTAAGCATTAGTTGATAATATTAATTTCAGGAAAGAATAACTGTTTACGTCCTAAAAACAATTAGATTGAAGAGTGTTTAATACATTTTTACACAGTGGCGTGATGGTAAACGCTCGTGAATTTCTACACCATGGAAAATTTGATGTCATTGTAAATGTACGTACTGTCCTGAAGACGTTGCACAGCTCCTCCCGTCAGACTTGACACAGCGTACTCGGACAACGTTTGACTGAAAGCTGAAATCAAACGCCCATTTAAGGTAATTCGTTCAGAGAAACATCAAGTAAACAATATTCATTTGACAATCGTTTATGTTCGGGTCTATTTTTAAAATCGGTAAATGTGAAAGCAATATTGTCATAATTTAAGGATTTATAGTCTCCTTAGGTTTAAATCCCGTTCAAATCTCGTTTTGATATAGTTTCTAAGGATTTCATTAAATTTTGAACATTTTTTAAAGCAACATAATCTGAAAATTGTTTCAAAACACTAGATACCTATCGTTTGCAGAACATTTTAAAAAATTGCAATAAAGACCAATTTTGGGGCCATTTTGAATATCCCCCAAAATGTGGGTTCCAGAAAATTGTACAATATTAGTGTTTTATTACATATTTACATCACCTGAAGCCCTTATGTTTATTGACCTCGCAAAAGTTTGAAATTGACACAAAAAAAATAATATAGCAGAAAATGAAACACAAGTTTTTGAAAGACGAGAAACGCATTGTCTTTCAATGAATTGAAACTTAAGAAAAGTAAGTCATCAAAATTGTTTGTCAATCCTTACATCAGCTAAAACTGATGAAACAATGAGGATGTCTTTAATTTGTAAATAAGGGGTAGTGTTTACCTTAATTGCTTTTCTGGGAGCAAAATGTAACTTTCAGAATGTATCTTCATTTTCTTCTTTTTAGGATAAGGTATACCTCAAAATTGTTAGGCTGTAGAAAATTTTGACTTTTTACAAGAGCAGACTTTTAATTATGAGTGAATAAACCACACAAAGTCCATTTCTATTATGATATGCGTCACATTAAAAAAAATGCCTCCACTTGTTTTATTTCTATATTTATTTTTCTGACATTTTAGTTCAGAAATGCACTGGTACGAGAAATATAACCATAGCACTATGTTATGTCTTAACGATAATTAACCTTTACAGAGATCCTCTTTACAAGCAAGTCGTTAGGTTTATACGGATAATCTCGTAAATACCTGTTGAGTCCAATTGCTTGTCTATTTCAGTAGTGGTTGCATTGAAGTTTGCTCCTATTTGATCGATTTGCTACAAAGGAAATTATGAAATGATATACTATGGTACGCCATATCTGTCACATACGGCATAAAAATACTATATGAATTGACTTTTTCATGTGACAGCTATGGCGTTCCATAATATACGCATGATAATTATGATAACATAAATCTAACACATATTACAACAATTCCAATGCTATTGTTTTTTAACAACACGAGATAAGAACAACTCGGAAATACACTCCGAATATCATGCTTACACGAAAACAAATAATTTATATACCATAATTTGTATGTTTTTTCGTGAAAATCATTCCTCTGTTTTTGAATTATTGATCCACGGCTAGGAAATACAAATGTATAATGAAGTCATTCAAAGGTGGTGCGGTACCCATATAAAATCATTCTGTCACCAGCTACTGACGTAAACAGGTCATTGATGTCTGGTAAAGGTTTAGACTTTTGGCATTGTATACCTGTTTGTAAGTATGGTAAATGCGCCTATCTATGTAGCCCTTGTACTGAATGGTCTCGAGAAATGTAGTATTTATTTCATGGTGAGGGCCCTTTAATCATCCAAGCGATACAATGGTATCATTATATGATGGCGATGGTAAGGTTATGCACCAATATGATGGCACAGTGTGATGATATGATGACAAGTCTGTCTTGTCCAATCAGGAACCGTCGGCACTCTCCGTAAACGTGATACGGAAATTGCCGAAGGTTCCCGATTGCTACCTTGTCGATTCACAGGCGATGCTGTAACTTTGTAAAGGTCATGACCAGATTACAACAAAAAGAGGGTTGCATAAATACACAATCCAAATTTATGTCCACAAAATAGAAACGATTTAACTCACTTTCTCTGCTGATTTAAGAAACAAGTCGAAATCGTCCAGGTTGTCGTCCACCGTTCCAGTAACCTTGTCCAGGGCGGTCGTTATTCGATCATTTGATACGTACACACACGCATTACCTGCACTGTAAAAGATATATTAACATATAGGTAATCAAGAAAATAAAATAAAAGTGGTTATTATATTCATAGCGGTTTAGAAATATTTAATGTTGACAAAATCCTTCAAAAAGTGACCATGAGACTGAAATCTACATATACTTTGGAAAAATGAATCCAAAAGCAAGAAAAGGCAGTATGTTAACTACATAATATTGCATGTTAAAATTGCACTAATGAAAAGGGAAAGTGACAGCTTACCAACTAGAACACTGACAGGTCAGTAAGGGTCCCGTCATGTGGCAATATATCCCCCATAATCATCAAGAAGCGATCTGCCCATGAAGCTGAGCTTGAAGTTTGACATTTGGACTTCAAAAAGAATCGCAAGGAAGCAAAATATTCATTTTACATGTACTATGATGTGAGTCTAGTTTCCTTCCACCTCCATATTTGCTGGGCTAACAGAAATGTAAATACCAGTGCAACACTCATTTGTTAGCTTTGATTTGTTTTATTTCACCTTATAAACCTCCTCCATCAAGAGCCAGGGTCAAAGTCAGAGATCAACTTTGTCTTTGACCTTTGGACCCAAATGACCTTGACCATTAACCCAGTGACCCTGATCTTTGGTCAGTTGACTTATTCTTTAATTCAGACCAACTTTACTTCTTAATATCATAACAAAATGTTCATCAGTGAAAAATACAAAACTTGACCTTGACCGTTTGGACCCTGTGACCTGGACCTAAGGTCAGTTGACTCTGTGTTAAGTTCTGAACAACATTGCTTCATAATGTCATAAACAAATGTTCATCAGTGAAAAGCTTCAAAATTTGACCTTGACCCCTGACCCGATGACCTTGACCTTAGGTCAGTTGACTCCTTGTTTAATTCTGATCAACTTTGCTTCATAATGTCATAACAAAATGTTCATCAGTGAAATTTGACCTTGACCTTTGAACCTTATGACCTTGACCTTTGACCTTGACTTTTTACCTCAATGTGTATTTTTGTAAACTGAACATCTTGACCAAGTTTCATGTACATCGGTCCATAGATACCAAAGTTATCAGCCAGGAACAAATTTTGTGGACGGACAGACAGACAGACAGAGTGATTACTGTAGGGCACCCGTATCTCCGATACGGAGCCCTAATAACGAAGGTCTTACATGATAACTAATTATTGAATGGGTAAAACAGTAGCCTACTAATAAAAAAAATCTTAAATGGTAGCTGATTTATAAAAGAAATGTTAAATGAAAAATACTAAAACAAAGGTACAAAATGGAGGCTATAAAAAACATGTTAAAATGGTAGCATACTAATAAAAACACAGGTAAAAGGGTAGCTTACTAATAAAAATACAGGTAAAACGGTATTTCTCCAAGAATAAAAAAAAAAACCATATTAAATGGTGGATTACTAATAAAATATAAAGTTACACAGATAGCTTTCAATTCTAAAGGTAATATGGTAATACAAATTACAGGTAGAACGGTATCTCACACACAAAAAAATATAAAATGGTGAGTAACTAATTAAAAGCACATTTTATGTAGAAACAAAATCAACATTCTTTGAAACACACGTCATCTACCCTTGAAACCTATAAATAGGTATAAAAACAAGTAAACTCCACAAATAGCAATAAACCACAGCGACAACACACGGGAAAAAATTTAGAACCAATGTGAGATGACCATTTCTGTCATGTTTTAGTAATAGGAGTTATGAAGCTATGCATGGACAAAACATAAGAAACAAATTTTCGTATGAAATGCAACAAGACAAAGTAATGATTTAATTTCCATTCATAAATTTTGTGGGTTACAATAAGACGATACAGTAGATGTGTGAAATACATTTGTTGACCAAATCACTGATCACGTTGATAACATCATAGTCTATGTACACACAGTAATGTTGATGTACTTTTTACCGAAATTACAGAAAAACTCAAATAAGGACGGAGAATGGTTAACAGTGAGTGGTTGATATACAAATGACCAGCAATGTGTAAAGGTAAAGGGAGACAACTCGGTAGGTCATTGTGACCGAGACATTTTTTATTCCTTATTTCCTTTTAAACAAGGTTAATGCATTGTTTGAAACTGTATTCATTTCGTAGTTCTACTCTTGCTTATAAAGTCATCATATGGTGTTATCTTCTGTTTAACGTTTATTTATTTTTACTGTACTCTCATTTTAGTGCAATCTCTCATTATTGCTGTTTTTTTACATAGCCGCAGCCATCACAAGTGGAGCATATATTAGCTTCTACTGTAACATATGTATATAAGTATACCTACTCTTAATGTTTGTGTGTATTTTGGAGCATATGCATTTGAAATACGGGAAAGTCATATCGTAGACGATGGTATTGCTTTCTAACTAAGGCATAACTGGGGTCTATTTTAGTATCATCTCTCAACAAATCATTGATCTATAATTCATTACCTGGTCATTTTATTTGACAGCTCAGGAGGGAAGTTAAACAATAGATGCATGAAAGTAATTGTAGACAATTGAAATTAAAATAGGGCGGTGCATCAATAATCGTCTCTTCTTAAATATCATATTTTTTCAGGAAACATTCCAGTCTCCAAAACGACAATTCTATATAAAAGGCTGTACATTTTTACAAACAAAATATATTCTTAATTGAAATCACCGCTTTTTCAAAACAAAAAGTGTCAGACTACATCTCGATGTACAAACCGAAATTCTTGATACTACAGTGGGACCTCCATGTTAGGCAATCTCACTTACATTGTGAATGTGACCATCACGAAGAAGATGCTCCCGTACACCTTTACTTTACAGGACGCCTTCGGATCGACGGTCTTCGGGCGGTCACAGCAGGCTCTGCAGCAGTTACGACAGCAGCAGAAACAGCAACCAATAAGAGGGAAAAGGAGCACGAAGAGGAAACCCAGAACCACTGCAATGGCGTACCCAATGTAGTCAAGAAGGATCTGTCAATGAAAATATAAATTATCCATACAGGTTTTATTCTATATTATTGTGCATACAAAAGCACTGTTCCAATCAACTGGATGAGGTCTGGAATGCACCAAGGAGTTCTGCAAAGTTACTGAAGCTTTGTTACTTTAAAAACTTAAATACGTGAGGACTCACACAAACCAGTTGAAGTTAACGCACTTTTTATCTCACCTCACCAACAATACATACAAACGTAAAACGTTTTTGTTTTTATTTGGTCGATCACATGTCACAATTGAAAATAAAAACCTGTAACACATCAAACATAAAGTGCGCATTTGTATTTTCGCCACTACAGTAATCACCTCATTACCCTGACAGCGTAAGCCGAGAGCCTTTAGTCGTACATGTTATCACATCTTGAGGCAACGTTTTTGACAACATCATCATGTGAAGAGTGTTGCCATTTTGACAAGTTTAGCAATGCGTGCGACTTGGTGCACATCAACGTTTGGCAAACGCTTATTGAATTTCTGGCTCAATTTGACTGATTGCAAACTGATACATATATAAATTTTAGTTTTCCATATTCACAGCTGATAAGTGGAGGAGTGTGTGGTAAAAGGGGTATAACACGTGCACTTCACACGTGTGTTTGCATGGCCGCGGTGTAAGACCCGTCCAGCGATTTGTGTTATGAATGTGGATATATGTAAAGATGTGGCAATTCATTTCTCGTTATATTGTATATAATTTAATCTTGCTTGTATCAAGCATTTTCATTGGCTTAAAAATTTATGTTATCAGCCCATAACGTAAAAAATTACGTCGCCATTTGTAACGTCGCTTTTGATTGGCTGATACAGCAGCGCAATAATTTCTAAGAGAAAAGAGTCCATCAATAAAAGTGGATTGTATATAGCAGATAAAATTATAAGGATTAACTTGAATATATTTTTCATGTTATGGAGATATAACACAAAAAACCGGAGTGTCCTCTCAGCATAAACCGCTTCGCGGTTTATTTAGAGTACACTCTGGTTTTTTGTGTTATAGCTCCATAACATGAAAAATATATTCAAGTTAATCCTTAAATATATATAAAGAGAATTTAAGAGATGAACTTGGGTGTAAAATACTATATTTCATTTATTGATTGGCGATGAAATGGTATATGATATTAGTACATCCATAAGTTAATTTGGGGAACTTCGTCTAACTTTTGTCAGTACTGTGTACAATATGCCAAAGATTTACTTAAAAATAGTACAATAGATGTGTGAGGAATATAAACATGTAGTAAAATTGTATATAATCTCATTTCAATTACATCGTCACTCAAATAAAAATACTTGCAATTTATGTAAATATGATCTAAAACTACTTACCTTAATATAATAAAATCATTACCTGTGCATTTTCATTATTTATCGTTGTCTATATGTGATTATTACTAATGGAGGCAATAAATAAAATAGCAACTAGTCTACATATAGGTCAGTTTTGGCCTATACTGGCCTCCGCGAATGAGATTATTGATATTACAGATTTGAGTATATTTAATGTTAAGATATTATAAAGTTTGAAACCAGATAGAATGTTCTAGAGTGTTTTGTTTTAAAAATGACAGCGAAACAACCACCGCTGATTTGTCGTTCCTTTATTCAGAAGTTGGAAGCCAGGATTAGGACACTAGCATATCACATAGCAATATCTCCAACCTACATATGCATGTTTCCCAGTAACCTTTTCGGTTAGTTCCGAGAAAGTTATCAATATCTGATGTATGTATGGATATTTAGTTAGTACGTCACAGGGTCATGTAATTTTTGACACATATGAAATATATCAGCATATATAAGGGTAGTAGTCCTCGTCAAATATGATCCTGGCTGAAAGGATTTTTGTCTTTATCGATATACAAACATTCCTATGTATACCGGGAAGGCTGTATCGAGTATATACAGCAAGGTTATATAATTATCTCTCCACTGTTTCGAGAATGATCTAACAACGTCTTACTCTTCTGATAACCATATCATTGTTATATTGTACTTTATGATGACCTCTTGTTGCGCACAATAGTGTGCCTGAGTGATAATAAAAATCTCTGAAATCTCTGAATCTCTCTGATGAAACGAAGTTCATATGCCTTTTAACTAATAACACAAAATAAGTACTTCATAGAAATTATAATTGCTAAGTGTACGTGGTGTTCTGAAAATAAAGGCACAACTAATTTTGTTCTTAAATTGGACAATGAAGTAATTCTAACAGTGTATACAATAAAATGTTGATAAATATTCGGAACAATTCGCTACTTTATCGAGAGACAGAACACTCAGAACACTCACATTATAGTAAGTGCATCGATGAAGGAGCAGATTGCTCCAGAAAACTGACAACCTGATATTGTCTATTATTATTCTCTTTATTTCCAAACATATGTTGCAGGGATCCAATCTGATTAAAATACAGCTCCTCATTATACTATCGTTCCATTATCGTATGATAGTAGAGAGGAGCTGTATTTTAATCAATCGTAAGAAAGTAGAGAGGAGCTGTATTTCAATCAATCGTAAGATAGTAGAGAGGAGCTGTATAATCGTAAGATAGTAGAGAGGAGCTGTATAATCGTAAGATAGTAGAGAGGAGCTGTATTTTAATCAATCGTAAGATAGTAGAGAGGAGCTGTATTTTAATCAATCGTAAGATAGTAGAGAGGAGCTGTATTTTAATCAATCGTAAGATAGTAGAGAGGAGCTGTATTTTAATCAATCGTAAGATAGTAGAGAGGAGCTGTATTTTAATCAATCGTAAGATAGTAGAGAGGAGCTGTATTTTAATCAATCGTAAGATAGTAGAGAGGAGCTGTATTTTAATCAATCGTAAGATAGTAGAGAGGAGCTGTATTTTAATCAATCGTAAGATAGTAGAGAGGAGCTGTATTTTAATCAATCGTAAGATAGTAGAGAGGAGCTGTATTTTAATCAATCGTAAGATAGTAGAGAGGAGCTGTATTTTAATCAATCGTAAGATAGTAGAGAGGAGCTGTATTTTAATCAATCGTAAGATAGTAGAGAGGAGCTGTATTTTAATCAATCGTAAGATAGTAGAGAGGAGCTGTATTTTAATCAATCGTAAGATAGTAGAGAGGAGCTGTATTTTAATCAATCGTAAGATAGTAGAGAGGAGCTGTATTTTAATCAATCGTAAGATAGTAGAGAGGAGCTGTATTTTAATCAATCGTAAGATAGTAGAGAGGAGCTGTATTTTAATCAATCGTAAGATAGTAGAGAGGAGCTGTATTTTAATCAATCGTAAGATAGTAGAGAGGAGCTGTATTTTAATCAATCGTAAGATAGTAGAGAGGAGCTGTATTTTAATCAATCGTAAGATAGTAGAGAGGAGCTGTATTTTAATCAATCGTAAGATAGTAGAGAGGAGCTGTATTTTAATCAATCGTAAGATAGTAGAGAGGAGCTGTATTTTAATCAATCGTAAGATAGTAGAGAGGAGCTGTATTTTAATCAATCGTAAGATAGTAGAGAGGAGCTGTATTTTAATCAATCGTAAGATAGTAGAGAGGAGCTGTATTTTAATCAATCGTAAGATAGTAGAGAGGAGCTGTATTTTAATCAATCGTAAGATAGTAGAGAGGAGCTGTATTTTAATCAATCGTAAGATAGTAGAGAGGAGCTGTATTTTAATCAATCGTAAGATAGTAGAGAGGAGCTGTATTTTAATCAATCGTAAGATAGTAGAGAGGAGCTGTATTTTAATCAATCGTAAGATAGTAGAGAGGAGCTGTATTTTAATCAATCGTAAGATAGTAGAGAGGAGCTGTATTTTAATCAATCGTAAGATAGTAGAGAGGAGCTGTATTTTAATCAATCGTAAGATAGTAGAGAGGAGCTGTATTTTAATCAATCGTAAGATAGTAGAGAGGAGCTGTATTTTAATCAATCGTAAGATAGTAGAGAGGAGCTGTATTTTAATCAATCGTAAGATAGTAGAGAGGAGCTGTATTTTAATCAATCGTAAGATAGTAGAGAGGAGCTGTATTTTAATCAATCGTAAGATAGTAGAGAGGAGCTGTATTTTAATCAATCGTAAGATAGTAGAGAGGAGCTGTATTTTAATCAATCGTAAGATAGTAGAGAGGAGCTGTATTTTAATCAATCGTAAGATAGTAGAGAGGAGCTGTATTTTAATCAATCGTAAGATAGTAGAGAGGAGCTGTATTTTAATCAATCGTAAGATAGTAGAGAGGAGCTGTATTTTAATCAATCGTAAGATAGTAGAGAGGAGCTGTATTTTAATCAATCGTAAGATAGTAGAGAGGAGCTGTATTTTAATCAATCGTAAGATAGTAGAGAGGAGCTGTATTTTAATCAATCGTAAGATAGTAGAGAGGAGCTGTATTTTAATCAATCGTAAGATAGTAGAGAGGAGCTGTATTTTAATCAATCGTAAGATAGTAGAGAGGAGCTGTATTTTAATCAATCGTAAGATAGTAGAGAGGAGCTGTATTTTAATCAATCGTAAGATAGTAGAGAGGAGCTGTATTTTAATCAATCGTAAGATAGTAGAGAGGAGCTGTATTTTAATCAATCGTAAGATAGTAGAGAGGAGCTGTATTTTAATCAATCGTAAGATAGTAGAGAGGAGCTGTATTTTAATCAATCGTAAGATAGTAGAGAGGAGCTGTATTTTAATCAATCGTAAGATAGTAGAGAGGAGCTGTATTTTAATCAATCGTAAGATAGTAGAGAGGAGCTGTATTTTAATCAATCGTAAGATAGTAGAGAGGAGCTGTATTTTAATCAATCGTAAGATAGTAGAGAGGAGCTGTATTTTAATCAATCGTAAGATAGTAGAGAGGAGCTGTATTTTAATCAATCGTAAGATAGTAGAGAGGAGCTGTATTTTAATCAATCGTAAGATAGTAGAGAGGAGCTGTATTTTAATCAATCGTAAGATAGTAGAGAGGAGCTGTATTTTAATCAATCGTAAGATAGTAGAGAGGAGCTGTATTTTAATCAATCGTAAGATAGTAGAGAGGAGCTGTATTTTAATCAATCGTAAGATAGTAGAGAGGAGCTGTATTTTAATCAATCGTAAGATAGTAGAGAGGAGCTGTATTTTAATCAATCGTAAGATAGTAGAGAGGAGCTGTATTTTAATCAATCGTAAGATAGTAGAGAGGAGCTGTATTTTAATCAATCGTAAGATAGTAGAGAGGAGCTGTATTTTAATCAATCGTAAGATAGTAGAGAGGAGCTGTATTTTAATCAATCGTAAGATAGTAGAGAGGAGCTGTATTTTAATCAATCGTAAGATAGTAGAGAGGAGCTGTATTTTAATCAATCGTAAGATAGTAGAGAGGAGCTGTATTTTAATCAATCGTAAGATAGTAGAGAGGAGCTGTATTTTAATCAATCGTAAGATAGTAGAGAGGAGCTGTATTTTAATCAATCGTAAGATAGTAGAGAGGAGCTGTATTTTAATCAATCGTAAGATAGTAGAGAGGAGCTGTATTTTAATCAATCGTAAGATAGTAGAGAGGAGCTGTATTTTAATCAATCGTAAGATAGTAGAGAGGAGCTGTATTTTAATCAATCGTAAGATAGTAGAGAGGAGCTGTATTTTAATCAATCGTAAGATAGTAGAGAGGAGCTGTATTTTAATCAATCGTAAGATAGTAGAGAGGAGCTGTATTTTAATCAATCGTAAGATAGTAGAGAGGAGCTGTATTTTAATCAATCGTAAGATAGTAGAGAGGAGCTGTATTTTAATCAATCGTAAGATAGTAGAGAGGAGCTGTATTTTAATCAATCGTAAGATAGTAGAGAGGAGCTGTATTTTAATCAATCGTAAGATAGTAGAGAGGAGCTGTATTTTAATCAATCGTAAGATAGTAGAGAGGAGCTGTATTTTAATCAATCGTAAGATAGTAGAGAGGAGCTGTATTTTAATCAATCGTAAGATAGTAGAGAGGAGCTGTATTTTAATCAATCGTAAGATAGTAGAGAGGAGCTGTATTTTAATCAATCGTAAGATAGTAGAGAGGAGCTGTATTTTAATCAATCGTAAGATAGTAGAGAGGAGCTGTATTTTAATCAATCGTAAGATAGTAGAGAGGAGCTGTATTTTAATCAATCGTAAGATAGTAGAGAGGAGCTGTATTTTAATCAATCGTAAGATAGTAGAGAGGAGCTGTATTTTAATCAATCGTAAGATAGTAGAGAGGAGCTGTATTTTAATCAATCGTAAGATAGTAGAGAGGAGCTGTATTTTAATCAATCGTAAGATAGTAGAGAGGAGCTGTATTTTAATCAATCGTAAGATAGTAGAGAGGAGCTGTATTTTAATCAATCGTAAGATAGTAGAGAGGAGCTGTATTTTAATCAATCGTAAGATAGTAGAGAGGAGCTGTATTTTAATCAATCGTAAGATAGTAGAGAGGAGCTGTATTTTAATCAATCGTAAGATAGTAGAGAGGAGCTGTATTTTAATCAATCGTAAGATAGTAGAGAGGAGCTGTATTTTAATCAATCGTAAGATAGTAGAGAGGAGCTGTATTTTAATCAATCGTAAGATAGTAGAGAGGAGCTGTATTTTAATCAATCGTAAGATAGTAGAGAGGAGCTGTATTTTAATCAATCGTAAGATAGTAGAGAGGAGCTGTATTTTAATCAATCGTAAGATAGTAGAGAGGAGCTGTATTTTAATCAATCGTAAGATAGTAGAGAGGAGCTGTATTTCAATCAATCGTAAGATAGTAGAGAGGAGCTGTATTTCAATCAATCGTAAGATAGTAGAGAGGAGCTGTATTTTAATCAATCGTAAGATAGTAGAGAGGAGCTGTATTTTAATGTATCGTAAGATAGTAGAGAGGAGCTGTATTTTAATCAATCGTATGATAGTATAGAGGAGCTGTATTTTAATCAGATTGGTAAAGATCCAGTGTTATGTGAGATTTTACCGTTAAATTACTCCTTCGATCCACATGCTTTCGCTTTTAGATATAATCTCTCATTTCACTTCATGTATAATGACATTATTTGAAATGTGAAAATTGCTAGGAGGGGAAAATTTCATAAAATATCTGTATCTGTATAATAAATGCATACATAAGTGTATTTTTTGTTTTTGCGTTATAAATTATGTCAACGTAGTACATTTTTACGCTAACTAGAAGTGATGTTCTATCATTAATCATATGTTGGTAAACATAATTCCCTTCGCATTGTGTTAAAGTCGAAAAGTCCAGGTTTAGCCAAAGAGAATCTTAACCATATTGTTCCTGTGTATAACCTTCAGTTATTTTTAACTTCACAAGTCACGTTTTTCCGGCTTTAAAACGCTACTAGTCGGGAACAGAGTGGGTTCTGACTAACTTTGGTCTGAAAATTCCTTTATCCATGCGGACGTCATGTTTTATAAATGGAGAGTATGCCCTCTTTCTTCATGGCAGGGTTTGGGAGCTAACAGGTACAATAAAGGTTCATTTTAATATGCTTCCTCCGCAACGATGAAAGAATTTATTATAAGCAAATTTGACAAAACGTATACTTGGCCTAAGGAAACTCAATGTTGTAAAAACGTAGGGTGTGGCCCCTCCCCTGGGCAGACGGAAGGAGCCCGTTATGTGTGTGGGGAGGCGTATGTAGTCACAGGGTCATTACCTAGGCCCTATAGATATATATACTTATAACCGGATCTTAACCATTACTCAGGATAATGTGACCGGGTGGGGCGTCCTGCTGGGTGTCTTCGGCAATTTGTTTCAGTGAGGTAGCACTATAAAGTCGGCATCGGTTCCGCGCTATCACAAGGAGACAAACACGAACATATCGCAGCCTCCCAAAATACACACACATACACTTCACGCATGCATCTTGCACACAGGGGAGGCCGTCCTTAAATGACCTTAGCTGCTAATAGGACGTTAAACAAAATCAAACAAACAAATAAAATAACCATTTGCTTGCAAAGCATACTTGGTCCTTAGAATGAGTTTATGTATAAAGGAAGAATGTAGCTCATCTGGGGGCTGACTCGCAATGTCCAAAAGAGGAAAATTATGTCCGACAACTTTTCAGTGAAGCTTTCTTAGGACAAGAAAACAAATGCCATATAAAAGAAAAGAGTTGTCACCTTTGAAGCTGAGAGACAGCCCAAAATGGAGTAATATTGGTAATATTACTGGTAATGAAAATAGTTTGCCATGATGTGAGCGATACAGGCATGATTGGCCTCTTGTTAATACAATTGTATATTATTCTGCGAGGTGAGTTGTAGTGTTATATAAGATGTGGTGTTTATAAAAGGCGAGCTAAGAACAGTTGAATTGAGATAAAGCAAGGATTCATTCTCAGTCAGTGACCGCTTTGACAGTATTGTGGATACAACACTCCTCGTGACTTACGCTAGAAGTAAGCTGAACTGACATATGCTGTGTACTACACTAACCACGTGTGTGGTGCGTAGCAACATATCAGGCAATTGTTCCCAGTAATCAGCTCGATACCTTCCGAGAAACATCAATACTTTTTAGAGATTATGTGTGTGCCCTACAATGTGGTACCTATCAACATGACAATATAAGACCCAGCCTTTAAACGTTACTTATCTATTGATTATTGTAAAACGAGCACACAAACGTGCTTGTGCACGTGTACCTGTTGATCAGTTTACTTATGTCTGACATATATGTATTTACACAGAACAAAAATTCTGCGCGATTGATCTTTTTGCACCGTATATATTGATAACGTATATAAGCCAGAAGCACCTTAGGTTTCTGTCAAACTAATAAATGACCAAGTAAAAAGTGTAGTTATCAATACTGTTGTGTCAGCAGTAGGGCTTTTATCAATTGGAAGATTCGTTGTTCAATATCAACCTTTTGTAAAGTGTAAATAGACGTCCGCGTATTTAGAGGGAAGTAATATTTGGAACGTCTCCTGTTTAATAAAAAAAGCGCGATGACATAAGTATATGTACAGTACGTGTACACGGTACATCTCATGGCTGAAAATAATACTGACACTTTGTTTAACTTTTCTATTGTTTTGACACGAGTGCTGGTACAAATCGTCGAATATGAGTATATTAAATTTGTATTGCGTATATGATCGATAATTGTGTATATATTCTTTAGCAAAGAAGTAAAACCGACAATAACAAGAGGCCCAATGGGCCTGCATCGTTCACCTGGTATAAATCTCACACTTGTAACCTTAAAAGTGATCTAAAATAAAGCTACAGGCAAAATATCAGTATTTATGATTAAAATTCATTCAAAAGACCCTGTGATTTTTTTTTAAAACATTTCACCCCTGTGATTGAAAGTCGAACAAAGTCATTATGTTGAACAAATTGTATAGCCTTTCATCTCAGGATGCAACTTGCAAAGTATCAACATCCTGGGACACATGGTTATTCAGAAGAGGTTGTTTAAAGATTTTAAACACATTTGACCCCTGTGACCTTGAATATAAGTCAAAGTCATTCACTTCAACAAACATAGTAGTCCTTGATCCCAGCATGCTACTGACGAAACATCAACATACTGATCCTTTTGGTTATTCAGAACAAGTTGTTTAAATATTTTGAACATATTTGCTCCTTGTGACCTTGAATATGATTCAAGGTCAAACATTTAAACAAACTTGGTAGCCATTGATCCTAGTATGCTACTGACTAAATATCATCACCCTGGGCATTTTGGTTATTCAGAAGAAGTTGTTAAATGTTTTTAACATATTTGACCTCTGTGACCTTGAATATGGGTGAAGGTCATGCATTTGAACAAGCTTTGTAGCCCCTCATCTCAGTATGCTACTGGCCAAATATCATCACCCTGTCGTTTTGGTTATTCAGAAGAAGTTGTTTAATGTTTTTCACATATTTGAACCCTGTGACCTTGAATATAAGTGAAAGTCATTAATTTGAACAAACTTTGTAGCCCTTTATCTCAGCATGCTACTGGCCAAATATCATCACCCTGGGCATTTTGGTTATTGAGAAGAAGTTGTTTAAAGTTTTTTACATATTTGACCCCTGTGACCTTGAATATGGGTGAAGGTCATTCATTTGAACAAACTTTGTAGCCCTTCATCTCAGCATGCTACTGGCGAAATATCATCACCCTGGGCATTTTGGTTATTCAGAAGAAGTTGTTTAAAGATTTTTTAAGACAATTGACCACTGTGACCTTGAATATAATTGAGGGTCATTCATTTGAACAAACTTGGTAGCCCTTCACCTAAGCATGCTACTGGTTATATATCATCTCCCTGAGCAGTTTGGTTATCGAGAAGAAGATGTTTAAACTTTTTAACATATTTGACCCCTGTGACCTTGAAAATAGGTGAAGGTAATTAATTTTAACAAACTTTGTAGCCCTTCATCCCAGTTTGCTTCTGACCAAATATCAACACCCTAGGCCTTTCGGTTATTAAGAAGAAGTCGTTTAAAATAAAATATTGACACCGGACGACGGACGACGGACGGACGGACGACGGACGCCGCGCCGCGGCATTAAGTTCACTTGGCATTTCGTGCCAGGTAAGCTAAAAATGGTAAAATATCCGCCCCTTTGTCAAGACATAAAATATTAAAACTATTACGTAACACAAAACACATTTTATATTTTACAAATTAGTTTCTTTAACGTCTGTATCTAGAGAAAGGAATGGACAGCATGAAAAATGACAGTTTTATTGGGTTAACTGCTTTTTAGCTAATCACATTCAAAACTTTACATCCAGACTGTAAAAAAAAAACGTTTTCCTTTTGAAAATTGAGGTTTCACTACTCACGAAATATCATTTTCGGAATAGCAACGTTTCACATTTACATGAACAAAATGCCCGGTATAGCGATGTTTCACTGATAAAGCAAATCGAACGTCCAGAATAAATAACTTTCACTAAAAAAAGTCTCACTTTCACACTTCGGGAATGACGAATGTTACTAGACACGAACTTAGAATCCGGAAAAATAATATCATTCATTTGGATTTTCGAATTGTAAGATTTCTATGATTGTATTTTTAAATGGAGTTTCAGTAACTTCTATTTTTATTGCAAATTAAGTTCTAACTTAATTGTCAAACAAAGAACCATTCAGACAAAAAAATCAAAGTATTTTAATACAAGTTTGAACTTAATTGCACAGGAAAGTTAAGTTATTTATTGGGAGTGCTGAAATGAGAGAACGTATTTTGCTTCATTGGCAAGGAACAGGACAATGTCCTGTTTCAACTGTTCGCAATTGTTTTATATTGATTACTTACTTTTCCTTATTTTTTCAACATCTGTTCAAATGTTTCGAAGAAACAAGAAACTGCTATATCATAATATTAAAAACGTTTTAAATGTACATTATGCTTTTTCTATATGACTTCCATTACGCACATCAAAATTTTAAACAAAATCAGTCGAAGTCTGGAACGACCTACGGTTACAAGGTTAAGTAAATAGACGGACGGGCCAACACGCATGAAAGGCATGTAAAAAATAAAACATCTAGAATACTCTAGTACTCGGAGGTTTGCTGTACAGTTCGCATGTGTGTAAACATGCTACGTCAGCCCTGTAAATCGGGGTTGGAACACCGTTTATATGTTGCATGTAAATATCAGAAAGTGTCAAGCACATTGCTGTACCGATTGGGGGTCGTTAAAGTGAACCAGCCAAAGTGAAAACCGCATTTTGATAACTCAGTATTATTAGATATTAAGGTGTGTTAACTTGTCAGAACAAAGACTTTAGCTCTGTTACCTTCTTGATCATATCCCCGTCAAGTACGAGGTCTCCATTCACCATGTCTGAAAATATAATTTCCAAATGTCAGGAAAAATGTAAAGAGAAATATATACATGTAAATAAAAAATACGCTGAATTTCCAGCACCAACACCGTAAGCCTGGAACACGACAGAACTCCATGACGTCATCAATTATGTATTCAATCCGCGTTCTTAGACTATATCGTAACGTGAAAGTTTGCTTCATACACACGGGGTACTTTTTGGAGCGCTGAATAAACTTTCCTCAAACTTTCTCTGCATGTATTATTTCGTTATTACCTTTTTGTTCCCTTTATATCCCCATCTTTAACAAGTCTTTCAAATTAAATTTGTTGCTGTTTTGTTAACAAACTATTTTACGTTTAATATACATACGTATGTTCATAAAAAACATTCAGAGTTTGCTAAAATTTGCTACGTGTGTGACACGTACATCAAGCTGTGAGATTTTTGAGAATATGTTTTTATAAGAAAATTTGTTGGATATATTGATGTAAATTTATTCATGATAAAAAAGACATTAATAATAAGATATTAGCAAATAAAATTTATAAAATAAAATTCAGCACGTGGCTACGATTGCTATATGTTTTATTATTATCCCGTAGTGTTCACACTTATGTATAAAGGAAATGTTTGCAGTAACTGTCAATTCGTATTTACATGTACCCTCTACTCTTCTGACCGTGATAAACGAGAGTGCTACTGGACAACGCCTTACACTTTTAATAGCCGGATATACATTGTATAGCGACTTTCCATCGTCGAGAGACGACAGTTCGTGATTTATCGCCAGTGACGTGTCGTTAATATCAAGTATAATAATGTATGAGCTTCAGACAGATAATCATATTTGAAAACAAATCAAAATATTGGATGTGAAACATGATAAATTATCAGAAATCTAAATCTGGTTTATTCCATAAGACATTATAGAAAAGCTACATTTTCTCTGTTCCAAACGAATTATTGGACTTCTCCTATTGGGAGAAAGCTTGAATTTACGACGTGACGTCATAAAAGAAGTAAAACATTGAAAAGTGCATATGATAAGTGATGACATTTAGCATTAAAATTATCCAAAAGTTTGCAGTAATGAAAAGGCTTTCAGTTATGGAGTAAATTGTGTGTTCCCAAAAAAGAAATGATTTGTTATTTTTGCTGGGTCAACACGTATTTAAAGGTCGCGACCTGCATTTCCTCCTGATAGTATTCGTTTTCAGTATAAAGCATTACAACCAATTTAATACATTTTTCACAGATTGTATCAAATTTATGAATGTGCCAAACAACGTTACCGTCAACGAGTTGGGTAGGAAATCCAGCTGACAGACATGTGTCGATGAAACTTCGGGCGAAGTCAAACAAAGGCGCCATGCCCCCGTCATCATATGTGATTCCGGCAGCCTTAAACGATGGCTGTTGGGGCAAAGGGGGCAGTGAAAACTGCCCAACCCCATTCCCCGGGGGTAAGGAACACAAAAACACGCAACACAGGCAGGAAATGTAGAGATTCATGTTCTCTCTGTAATGTGGAGATAGATTGTGGGAGGGCTGATAAGAGCGACAAGGTTTTGACAGGATACTCCAGACCAGGATGTCAAATCAAAATACAAATCAATAAAAGATCGAGCATAGGGAATCTAGGCTAGAAAAATCTTATCACGTACGTATATTGACATGTTTCTGTGTTTCCATAGATACTATCGTTATCATACAGGAACTACATTACAGCTAAATTTACGTTGTAATTGTTCGAACAGGTGCTTATTGTGTAGCTAGGGTGTAGCATTGTATCGTATATATGTACAATGCTACCTGTGATCACTTTAAAAATTATCTCCATCGATTTTATTTTTATTTAGCATCTAATAATTCAGATTAACGTAAATACTACCAAAATAAATGCGTGGTGCTCAAATGAGTAAATTTTAAATACAATTTATAAAATATATTTACATATTTTGTATTATTGAACCGTTGGAAAGGAGTTGTGCGTCACAGTCAATCTAATTAAAATCAGATCTAAATTCCCGTTCCTCATCGTACAGGAACGGAAATAAGGATATGATTTTAATTACATTGGCGTCACAGTAAGGTACAAAATAGGATACAACCTAGTAAATGTATATAAACTTTAGGCTTTCATCACTCGGCAAAAAAAATGGTTAACAAGTATTGTAACGGGAGCATATCAATTATCATTTTTTGTTTAAATATGTAGGAAATATAGTATGAAATGATTTATTTGGATGTCTGTTATTGGAATATTAAATAATTCGTTACGTTTCAGCGATACTTTGGAACGTTGACGTCATGTGGGAATGGGGAGGGTCACGTTTTTGCACTTATAGCGTGTATTGCAACGACAGCGCATTGAGATGTAACGTCGGATGATATCGGGGAGGGGGGCTGTTATTCCACTCCTCAAACAATGCCTGGGCGAACTCCTGCAGTTTGGAGGGCTGATTTGGGCGACATCGCAAGTTCCTCCTCCATAACGTAAAAATGAACTCTTTTGGAGACCAACACGGCGATTTTGCAGGCCAATCCAAAGCGATAGCATTGTTTTGTTGCAGAAAGGTCCTGACGTCGCGTTAACACAGGGCCGGAGTCGACGTCGCGTTAACACAGGGCCGGAGTCGACGTCGCGTTAACACAGGGCCGGAGTCGACATCGCGTTAGCAAAGGGCAGGAGTCGACGTCGCGTTAACACAGGGCCGGAGTAAGAACGTCATGCATGCGATGCATTTGTAAACGGTTTTCTATCGTTTATCCATTTACACGGCGACCAAGCAATGTTCTTGTCGTCACAGATGCAGGAACAAAGCGGTCGCGAAGTTTCTGCAGCCGTATCCGGCGGTCTTAACGAGATGTGGTAATTCGTAGTCTACCGCTTCTTGGCCGGTCGGACGTCGACGCCGTCGCATTAAAAAATTGCACTTTACTACACCCAAAACGTCTCTGAACTTCACGTTGCGTCACCCCTACCTGTAGCATACCATCAGCTCGTTCTCGCTACTTTAGATATGGCGTTGTATAAATGGATAACTTTAAAGGGGTTTTGAGAATGGGTAAACACCGCTTGAGACTGACTATTCTGTTGAGGTATGAACAATCTGTTTGGTGCTACAGGGTGATTGGTGGATTTCACGTATGCTTGATTTAATTTAAAACACTGCTTATCGATACAGATATTCCTACCAAACTCACTAGACACTATATAATTAGCCACAGGGGCATGGATCGCTTTACTTGTAATATTAAAAAATAAAGGGTCTCCTATACTAGTAAATACATGTATTTATTAGTATAGGAGACGGTCCAGACCCCTATTTTTTAATATTACAAGTAAAGTAAATGCCCCTGTGTAATTAACGATATTCTGCAAAGTAACATGTTAACCTTTCTTAATTTGCTGAGTACATAACTGTGTAATTATTATATGTTTGCCCCTTTATTAGTACATTACATACAACTCCCAATAAAAGCCATAATACACAAATCTTTAAAGCTTAAACTAGTTTTACAATATAACATAGGGATATTGACGGAAATTCGTTACATGATTAAATGGCAATGGGTCTATTTCACGCACATGTTGAATGAATTTACCCTGTGACATTAGAAATCTCAATAAATGGGTCTTTATTTGAATCAAAAGATAGTCCCTTATCTGCCTAGGCTACAGGCCAAGTATCAGTAATCTAAGCCCCCCTGTCTCTGTAGAAGTCGCTTCTAAAACTGGTCAACACAATATGACCCCGGTGATCCTGCAGGAATGTAGGTGACAGATATTTGTCCGGGGAAGAAAACTTAAAAGATAATATGATATATTTAGGCCTCATAAGATAATGTTTTATGCTCTTGGCCCAAGTGACCTTGATATATGACTTCACGTCATTTCTTTTGACAAACTTCGTAATATATCGCGACATCTTGATGTATTAGAAAAATATGATCTGAAAATTTTAACACATGCTTTGTTACCTCGAATCAAGGTAAAGGTCATTGACAATGAAATAAACTAGAAAATGTCTGTAAGACATGAGTGCCTACCTGGTTTCAGGTTTTAATTTACTATAGTTACAACGACTTTGATCGCTTCCCCCCCCCCCCCCCCCCCCCCCCTCCCATATTTTCCATATACAGCAACAATGACCTTTGCCCTGACCTTGGAACCCTAAAACACAGATGTCAGAGTTATGCTCATACTTGACCTTTGTATAAAATTTGATTGAAATCTGTTAGGAAATAAAGTTGTTTAACTGATGACACTGAATTGGTTGATGATTTACTATAAATAGCAATGTTGACCTTGACCTTTGAATCCTAAAACAAGAACTCATTCGCATACTTTGGACATTTGTATAAATTTTGATGAAAATCTGTCAAAGAATGAAGTTGCTGGAGTGTTTACATTGAATCAAGACAAGAAGGGACATGACAGACATGGGCAACACTTTAGCCTCCCATTGTATATGCCCCAGCATGCTACATGGCCGACATTTAAACAAGAGGCCCACGGGGCCTGTATCGCTCACCTGGTTATTTAAGCAATCATTGCACAATATTTACATTTGCTCTGTAATGCCAATTTGTAACCACTTCAGACATGAAGGGTAAGAACATGTAAGCGTTACTATGGAGACTTTATAATTCATAAAGTATTAAGGTTGTTACTATTACTAGCACATTAGTTGGGATGGAGATAAAAAGTATGTGATGGTTGTTCATTTGTCAAATTGTCTATATAAACAATACCAAACTTTACCCCCTCCTCAAAGGCAAATGTGGGACCTGGGGCACATGAAAATCACAAATTATATAAACCACTCGAAGGCCTTTACAACTATGAGTAGTATTTGATACTAGCATTTCTGGAACTGCAGAAGAAGATTTTTGTAATTCGCCTCCTTTTTTTACCCCAAACCCAGCCCCCTAGGGGGTCAGGGTCACAAAAACTATACCAGCAGACCTTCCTCCCTTAACAAGTATTTCGGTCAAATATGAGCAAACTCCGTTCAAAACATTGGAAGATATGGCCTATTATGTATATTTCCTATATAAACTATACTCATTTTACCCCCTCACCAGGGGCAAACGGGGGCCCTGGGAGACATGAAAATCACAAATTGTATAAACCACCCAAATGCCTTTACAGCTATGAGTAGTATTTGATCCTAGCATTTTTATAACTAAAGAAGAAGATTTTTAAAATGTCCTCCCCCCCCCCTTTCGGCCCCTAACTCAGCCCCCTAGGGGGCAGGCTCACAATTTTTTTTAAATATGAACAACTTCCTTTCAAAACAATGGAAGATATGGCCTATTATGTTTATTTCCTATATGAACTATACTAAACTTCACCTCCTCCCCAGGAACAAATGGGGGGGGGGGGGCTAGAGGACATGAAAATTACATTTTTTATAAACCACCCAAAGGCCTTTACAACTATGAGTAGTATTTGGTTTTAGAATTTCTGGAAATGGAGAAGAAGATTTTTTATTTTTTTCTAAATTTTCCCCTTTTTGGCCCCTTACTAAACCCCTAGGGAGCCACACCCTTATTTCATAAATCCATTGAGCCCCTGGTCCCAAGGATGCTTCATATCAAATTTAGTTAAAATCCAATCAGTCGTTCAGGAGATAAAGGCTTTTAAAGGGAAAAGTTGACGCCGGACGTCACAGTACCGCATAAGCTGGACACTTGCCCTTCGGGCAGGTGAGCTAAAAGTTATGAGGGCTGATAACAGATGTTGCACTATAACATAAGAACTTTGTACCATGTTAGCTAATCATATGTTGCAATGTTTTTTTCCTATGCTCTAAAATGTCATTTAAAATTACTGTATACATGTAACAGCAAACTGTCACCAAGCCAAACTTTCGCTGTATTCACCCAGTGTTAGGTTCGCCCATCACACTTGATTGCTATGTTTATTACTTTATTTACTACTGCTCACTCTAATGATAAATTTGCCATCAGTAAGTCATGGCAAAAAAATGAATGTTAAAATTGGGCGAAAAAATTCCTGTTATAAAGTATTTGGACAATGGACACATTCTGAACCCCTGTGTGCTGCACATATACTTATTTGAGTTTTTGCCTGATATCAAGTTCAAAAATTACAAACAATACAGACAAGTTTTTTTTGTTTTATTCTCAATATAATTTGATATACCCGCGGTATAACAAATGCTTCTTTAAAATACATTAATATTTAAAACTATGGCACCAAACAATAAGTATTTCTTATAACTATTACACAATACATTGTATATATACCATCTATTTTATGAATGCCTCCATCGCTGGGTTGCGGTTTGAGGCCTACAGGGGCTGGCTGCAGTTCGGTGGTTTTTCTCTGGGAACTCTGCTTTTTTCCAACAACAAAAATCTGGCATGTCCTTAAATGACCCTAGCTGTTAATAGGATGTAACACACACACACCAAACAAACTAAATTGATGGGAATTAGTCACCTGGCTGAGATACGGCCACATCTGACATGAACAAAATATGAACGATTACACACAAAGACAACAGGTCACTGAATCAAAGGCTTAGGTGACGTCAATAGTTAAATGTACATAAAAAAGAATGATAAGATATAAAAAATCAATGTGTAAGAATTAACTACAGGAGGTAAAATAAATATACATGGTATTACGCTGATAGTTATCTTCATAGCATTAAATTCTCTACATCAAATTTTATTAAATATTTTTTGCATGTAGACACAGTGATTTGTTTGCTCAGTTTTATTGCCGAATATAGGCCATTTCCCCTGGCTAAAAAGTGCCTTATTTTCCCAAAACTACCCAAAACTGAGGAATATATTCTCAATTTCAATACAAATAATGCTATATTTTCCCAATTAATAAAGGAACAAGCTGTTGTAAAATTTAGGTAACAAAAACACAGAGACAACCCACACAAAAAAAATGACTCTACACTTAAACAAAAATGTTTCTCAGGTAACACCGATATACATTGTATAAAACTGATTATCTAGTATAACATGCATAAATAAATTTATAGATATTCAGAGGTGTTACAAGAAAGTTTCTCTTGATTTTTATCCGACGGGGTTATGATAACAAGACTGTCCCTAGCTCGTGTTGCTAAACTCAATAGATATTTACTGAAGTCTGCGTGATCTTCATTGACCCGTGGGTTCACCCCTATAATGGCCGATCGATCCATGCCACTGAATCCCTTTACAGTATCTATGGTAACAGAGTCCTTGACCCCTGACCTTTCCACAAGATTCTTAACAGAAGGAGTCATAACTTCCTTGTCTTGGCGCCTACCTACCAGAATAGCAATATCCTTGATATCCACCCCAGTTCCGAGAACAGAAGACAGCACCTTTACAACAGCGTCATTCACTTCACTAGAACTGCAGGAAACAATGTCAACATTTCGTCCAGAAGAATAATCATGACCAAGTTTTGGAAGGCTTTCCCCCATTTTAAGACCTTGAACTTGATCATTTGCAATCAGTTTTTCTTTCGGAGTCATGAAATTCATAGCGTAGTCAAATATTTCTTTGGAGTTTCTTGATACCTCACTCAACATGAAGTTGTTTTTACCCACAATAGAAGGAAGGCCAGCTTCAAACTTGTGAACCTTTTGGGAATAGTCCATGAAAACCCAGAAGTATCCTGCAGGAACTGTTTTGTCTTTCAAGTCACCAACTCGGTGTTGCTTTGTTAGTTCGTTAGTCAATTTATACCAATCACCGTCTCTCGCTTTGAAGTTCTGTGCCTCGTCAATGATAACATTGCTAATATAACTAAAAGCTTTCTTTGAAGTATCATGCTTGTTTTCTACCTTTTGGATTTTCTTCAGAAAATTGCGTCTGGTGCAGACCTTACATATGTTGAATGACCTGAAAGATAAAACAAACAAATGTTTGGAATATATCTCTCAGTTATTAGTTTGCTGATGTTCATTTAAATGTTCCTATGAAAAAAATCCTGTCATTAATAAAGTGTGATTTGAAAACACAACAGTAGAGGCTGATAGATTAAGACATCCATCTCAAACACTTCTAGTGTATTAAGCAAATAATATTGACTACTTCAGTTGTCTCTATTAAAGTTCACTTGTCTACAATTTGAATTCTTTATGTAAAACATTTCAAATGCAGTGTAACGACACGATGAAATGTTAACAGACATAAATCAATTCAACAATACAACAATCATCAATAAGTTAAACTCTATTTACATTTTTTTAGACAAGAATATAATTAAACAATATAATTAAGATAAATTTTTGCGAAAAATCATGATTTATAAGGCTACAATGTAGTTCTCTTTCATCATGAAAATAGCAGATTTAAAAACAAAAATCGTAAATTTGACTTTAATAAGAGATACACGATTTATTGTTTAACCCTTTCCCACCTATGCAACTTTAGAAGACTCTCCCATGCATTGATATGGATGAGTCCATTATAGTCTACAGTGGAGAAAAGGTTAAACAAAAAGCAAAAACCTCTCTCATTGTCGACAGTCCCAAAACAACCCTATAAACGTAAAATAAGACTTCCTTAAATGTTACGGGTGTGAACCTAGTCGTGACTGAACACCAGTAATTCTGGGCCATTTTTTACAGGTATGCTTCCTAATAATGACTCCACACCTGAAAGAATGGACCATTTAATAACTGCCTTTCGTGTTTGACCATACCTGACATATGAACACAGCATGTCATTTTCGGCTAGGTACAGGATCTCGTGCTGTCCACTACCCCGCCTCCTGAGTTCCTGAATCAGTTGAACTGCAGCGACAGTTTTGCCTGACCCTGGTGGCCCATGGATCCACAGCTCCTTGGTGAACTGCTGGCTCCAAAGCAGGTCAAACTGGTCGCTGGTCAACAAGAAAAAGTAGGACATGTTGGCCAATACCTCCTCCCTATTGCCGGCGGCCAGTGTAGTAAAGTCAACTGGTTTGTAGGCTGCCATACAAACTATGAGGGACCTGATAAGGTTTCCATACTTATGAGCGTTCATGTTGAAGTGAGAAGGATATAGATCTTCATCATCTGAAGTTTCAAGATTTCTTGAGCAGGCTGAGCCTGAATGATTACACTTTTCTATAATATGTAGGACTTGACAAGTTACTCCAAATTTGTCTGTACAGCCTCCATGTAGAACCATTCGACTTTTCAGGAATGCAGCAACTGAAGAAGAGTACTCTCGTGTCCTGCAGTTTACCACTTCTGTGAAGGTGAGAAGTTGACACCCACGTGTCTCGCTTATGATTAAAACATCACAAAGAACACATTTCGGTGGAGGTAGTGTGACCTGAAGGCCCCAGCAGTTCACAACAATACAGATACTGTCCATGTCCCTGTATTGTTCTAATGTGTCCCGGACAAACTCCTTTTTACGGGGATCAGATATGACATCCAAGGCATGTCTGGGCTGTAACCATTCCGTTTTACTCCCTATAAATGTCAAAGTTACAATTGTTAGTGGCTTAAAACATATAAATTGGTACGGCTATAACACTTTCTGAATTATCACTGATACCTTCAAAGATTTTCCATTAAAGTCGTTCTACAATTATAAAATTTCATTTTTATCACAATGTATTTAACATTATAGTGATGTGGATACAGAGGCAGCCATTCCTGCAGCCACGAATATCCTATAAGTTTTACTGTCAATCTCCTTGAAATTAAAGAGTAATCAACCCATCTATGACTTTTGATTTTTCATTCCGGTTTAAAAACAACTTACGTGCACATTCAGAAATAGCCAAGGATATTCCTAATGTTTTGGATTATTAAAATGTGTCCATAGAACTTGAGATTAGAGTGTATAGTACACACGGGTACGTATAGAAGGGATTCAGGGGAGATAATCAAACCCAAACCTACTTTGGAGCAGTTTGTCTGTGATAGCCTCCACAGTACGCTGTAGTGTAAACACCAGTGGGGCCTGTGGTACATTCAGGGCAAGCTTTACAAATCTGTTGTGTAGCTCAGGTTTGTCTGTAATACAAAGGTACATCACATGCTTAATATGTGTGTAATGCATAATTGTATTATATAATTATATAGTATATTACCAGGGTGACATAGTTTTAGTTATATTTATCATCTATAGACTTTTGTTGAGGTGAATGTATAGTTGTATGAACCTGATAAAGAGATATTCCCTGAGACGAGGTATCATTTTCAGGTTTATATAACTACATATTTACCGAAATGGAAGTCCTCAATTGTTGTATTAAATATGAAATTAGCTGTATTTTATAACAATACAAGAAACTCATAATAAGAAGAGCACTGCTTTTGGCAGAGAACATTACACAATGAAATACAACGCAACTACTACATGTTAACATTTTGTAAGTTTCCATATTCACAAAATACAGAATAAAGATTTGTTTACCTCTGTGAGATGACCGAAGTGCCTGTTTCCACAGCTGGAAGGACCATTTCTCAACGCCTCCATAGTCATTGATATAGTAGCTCTCTGGTACGGATGTGAACACTCCACCAGGAAACTTACAGACAGACACCACTATAACCATCCGCCGACCCTTGTAACAGTGTGAAGTATACATATATACTGTAAAAAGTAGTATTGTTACCCACTGTCTGTTTAGAGGAACAACTGTTTCAAAAACATATAAAATCACACTGCAGATTGACACATACACAGGTTCATATGATTTAAAAGTAAGTTCCATATAATTGTAACATATTGGAAAATTTCACTAAAACTGGTCTGTGTACAATATGTATTGGGTGGGAGTGGTAGATCTGGACATGACCTGATGCTTAATTAGGTAATCAGGCTAGGTAGTTTACTAGATATTGAAGGCTTAGTGAAGCTTAGTAAATCAACAATCATACCAGTAACTAGTAATACCACGTGCACAGTTTCACTGGAAACAACATGTAGACCATACTTGCACAATGTTTATGTGGCGGGTAAGATGTGTGAAAACATTCTTTAAAATCAATGCAGAACCTTTGGAGGAATAATGCAGAAAAAAAATATGTCTACAGATAGACAATATGTTTCCAGCATGCCTTCTTAAACTTTATTATTTGGAGATAGAAAGTAATTCTACATATTAAAATTCAGATAATGGAAAGAAAATTAAACTCCTGTGTCACCATCTTTGTAATACCTTGGGTAAATTGTCAAAATGATTGCCCTTGTAATGTTACTGTTTATAGCTATTATCTATATCACTCATGTCACTGAACACAATGATGAAACATGTATGAAATATTGAAAGTCCTAGGCTTTGCTTGTATTTTTCTGATCTGCATAATTTGTGATAATAAAAAAGACATGTATAAGGAATGAAATAAAAGTTTAATCTTCTTACCATTACTCTTGGAGAATCGTTAACAGGGAAGAACTGAATATTCCAGTGCTTGCCTCTGATTGGTTGAAATTCAGTGTTGCCCCAAATAACTGGTTGCATCTTTGCGACCATCAGGTCAACTGTAAAAAGTAATTAGTGTTCTTCTTTTTTTAGCTTTATAATGCTAGAAGGCACAATACTTTATTTTATCTATATTTTAGATCAAGTTCACAATTAAATTTCCTTAAATGAGTAGTAATTATAAAATATATGACAACTAATGTTCAAACATGTTGTTTTGTATCAGCTAAGATTTCAACTCTGTAACTTACTTGTTTTTGCTGTAACCAACCTTTCCTTTGCTGTAACTGTCTTGTCCCTTGCTGTAGTGTAACTCACCTTTCCTTTGTCGGAACTGTCCTGTCCCTTGCTGTTATTTACCTGCCCTCTGTTGAAACCCACCTCCATTACCTGTAACTCACCTGTCCCTTGCTGTAAATTACCTTTTCTTTGCAGTTACTGCTCTGGACCTTGTTGTAATCCGTTTATTCATTGCTGTAACTGAGTAACGAATAACCTGTCTTTTGTTGAAACTCATTTGTCCTTTATTTTAACACCTTTCCTTTGATGTAACTGTCCAGTCCCTTGCTGTTTAGTCCAAAATACTTCTTTTTCTTTTTGATGGGACAGAGATATATAATTGCTTTTAAAAAAGGAGATAGCTATTTTAAAATAGCTGTAACCCACTGGTCCTTTGCTATACCTCACCGGTCTTTTGCTACAACTCATGATCACCTGTCCTTTGCTATAACTCGTCTGTCCTTTGCGAAAACTCACTGGTCCTTTGCTATAAATCATGTGTCCTTTGCTATAACTCATCTGGCCATGGCTATAACTCACCTGTCCTTTGCTATAACGCATTGGTCCTTTGCTATAAATCGTGTGTCCTTTGCTATAACTCATCTGTCCATTGCTATAACTCATCTGGCCATGTCTATAACTCACCTGTCTTTTACTATAACTCATCTAACCATGGCTATAACTCACCTGTCTTTTGCTTTAACTCACCTGTCCTTTGCTATAACTCATCTAACCATGGCTATAACTCACCTGTCTTTTGCTATAGCTCACCTAACCATGGCTATAACTCACCTGTCTTTTGCTTTAACTCACCTGTCTTTTGCTATAACTCATCTGACCATGGCTATAACTCACCTGTCCTTTGCTATAACTCATCTAACCATGTCTATAACTCACCTGTCCTTTACTATAACTCATCTGGCCATGGCTATAACTCACCTGTCTTTTGCTATAACTCATCTAACCATGTCTATAACTCACCTGTCCTTTACTATAACTCATCTAACCATGGCTATAACTCACCTGTCTTTTGCTATAACTCACCTGTTCTTTGCTATAACTCATCTAACCATGGCTATAACTCACCTGTCTTTTGCTATAACTCACCTAACCATGGCTATAACTCACCTGTCTTTTGCTATAACTCACCTGTCTTTTGCTATAACTCATCTAACCATGGCTATAACTCACCTGTCTTTTGCTATAACTCACCTGTCTTTTGCTATAACTCATCTAACCATGGCTATAACTCACCTGTCTTTTGCTATAACTCACCTGTCTTTTGCTATAACTCATCTAACCATGGCTATAACTCACCTGTCTTTTGCTATAACTCACCTGTCTTTTGCTATAACTCATCTAACCATGGCTATAACTCACCTGTCTTTTGCTATAACTCACCTGTCTTTTGCTATAACTCATCTAACCATGGCTATAACTCACCTGTCTTTTGCTATAGCTCACCTAACCATGGCTTTAACTCACCTGTCCTTTGCTGTTCCTCCTCTGAGAGCTCTTCACCAAGGACTGCTGCCTTGACATCTTCTATTCCAAAGTAGATATGGCCACCTTCGTGGTTGGCAAACGCAGAAAGGTACCTGGTTACTGTATATTTTATTTTGGAAGGAAGAGATTTCCCGTCTCTACTGCTGGGAGCTGACAGTTGTTTAAACTGGATCTGTTTTGTCTCTTGTTTCAAGCTTTCATGTGTCTGTCCATAATGATACTCTGTTGGAATATGTGGGAGATCACAAAGGTCACTGGGTTCACCAGTAGCGGTCAGAAGCTTCATGGCTGAGTGGTAAGATACCTCATGTGTAGCTGTGTCTGTTGGAAGCCTACAGTAGTAGTCCAGGGTACAGAGATGCTCTGCAGTTTTCACAAACAGATACAAATCCTTATCATCATAATTACCAATCATGTCAAAATAGTTACAAATGTCATCCCCAGAGATGATGTCTGCCATTTTGTTTTCCATAGCACTCCACCATGTGTCCATGTCTTTTGGTTGCACTCTTGTATCATAGTCCAGATTCTGCATATGTAGGATTCCCCCGCCAGAGTTAAGTAGGGCACAGATGCACTTGAGGACTGAGCCATTCTCCGAGTCTCGAATATTCTTGGAAATATGGACTGCACAATGAAGTACTGTTTCCCCATATCTTTGTAGATTTCTTGTACTGTGAAATATTGATGAATTTTAATGTAATCCTTGTGACTTAATTAATAGTGAATGACTATGAGGTATGATTATTCTACTTGTACAGGTACTAACAATATGTCAGAGTAATAAGGAATTTAGTTGTAACATATTGTAGTTCTATTATCTGGCCCTGAAAGACCAAACCAAAATTCCACAATGCATACTATCATAAATGTGATATTATGAACATCTGCATTTCATTCTACACTCTCTATACACCGTATGTTTTAGGCTGTATGCATGCTAGTGTAAATACATAATGACTGAACAGCATTTCTTTCAAGTCATACTGGTATTTGCATTCATACTGGCATGAACATTGAACAAATGTCATTCAATCCTTATATTTATATCTTAAATTTTAAGTTATTATCACACTAAACATAAATATTCCCCTTAAATATTTTCTATACTGAAGTGTCTGTGTCGTCACTGCTAACATATTCCTGGAAACAGCCTTATGTCACCAAGTTGTTTGCTTCTAACAGTTGTCTCATGTTATTTGAGACTGGAGAAAAAGCTTCTAAATGATGCTGATAAAATTGTGTTCATAGCTATATAAACACCATTTCTTCTGGTAATGCTTTTAGAGTAACTTGCAGTGAAGATGTAAATATAAAAGTATAAATCACTAAACTGAAAATCCAAAATATCCACTGATAGGCTACTATATAGTGTAACCGGATTTCAAAAACCAGGCATGAGGATCTCTCATCATTGAAATATTCAACATGATTTATTGACCCAAAAGACTTCTAGATACAGTTCAAATTTTGATGATCATTGAACTCTGAACAAATTATCAAGCTCTCATCATGTACTGGTTTCAAAGGTTTGTTTATAGAGGTATTTAAAGCTTACATTTCCTCTGCAGACAAGGTTGTTGTCCCACTGTGTTTTCTCTTTCTCTTCACTTTATGAACTCTGTCCATGTTTTTGGGATCACACAGATTGTCCGGCTGATTAGATGTGTCCACATCAGACTCCATTTTGTGTCCTATAACAAATAATCAGTTGAAGACAATGTTCTGATATGAAGTTACTAATTGGGATATTCATTTCTAATATGACAAAAGAAAAAATATAATAACATCAGGTGACCTGAGTGAGTTTCTGAGCCCTGAATCAGAGCAAAAATAAACAGCAACATTTTCATGTTGTATAATGTGTATCAACAATGTTTAATCTCTTAAAATTAGCCTTGAATAACAACTATACATGTATAGTAAATCCAGATGGTATCACTGGAAGACTTCATTATGTGCCAAGTTTCTGAGCCAGTCTATTTATATAAATAGGACGCACACTTATTTATAATATAGACTGTGATACTGTTACGGTCAAAAATTACAGAAAAGGTATTTTATAAGGAAACAGTATTACAAAATTGTTTCAACTTGTTAACTCTGTTATTACATTTACTAGAAATAATACAGAAGGGAATTCACAGGAAACACATTTTAATACTTTTTGGCATTGCCTATAGAATCCATGAAATAGTCTTAGGTGTAAAAATACATTGATATTTAGGCAATATAAAAAGTTTGTTTCTTGTTACCCTACATGTACCTGTCCTTATAATAAGTGCCTGAAATTCTTTTGGCAGTTTTCTAGGAAGCACTGTTCATGTTAAGATATAAAGATCACTCTCCTATTTAAACCCACAGACTTCATCTTTAGCTGAATCTGTGATAAACCTCATAAAAAAGAGATTCTAGCTCGAGATTCTCTAGCCCATACACTGGTGTTGATACCTTTTTGTCAAATGGCTCAATTCTGGTGTTAGGTCCAGAAGAAGTTCAGGATTAAATTCTCGCTTTATAACATTATGACCCCCTGTGGCATAATATAGCTCACTCACAGGTCAAACGTTAACCAGACTGAGACCACATTGTTTACTAAGTCACACAACATTTTTAAGCAAAAGATGATGAGTTGTGGTATACACTATTACATGTACAAGTATATAAACTATATCAAAAAACCTTTTCCGTGTGTTTTTCTATTCAAAAACGTAAATAGCACGGAATTAGATTAGATCTAAGACTGTGGTAATCAGTGAGAGAGAAAGACCACTCACTGTTTTTAGGTATTTGTGTAAGTTGCAAACTCTGACCACCAAAAGAAACTGACGATAATATAATTAAAAAAGAAACTAATAATGATGTGAACAAACTTAACAAGAAGAAGAAGAAGAGTTTTAGACTATTTAGTGCAGAAAAAATGTCAGGGCATAGATTGATATAAGAGTTACCTCCCTTTAGTTAATTAAATTTATACAAAATCCATTTGCCCATGAGTCATAATTAATTGGAATTGGCTGGGGTTTCAAAATGTGAAATGAACGTTATTTTTATAACAGTTCCTAGTTGGGCCACTACAGTTGTTACGTCAGTAGCGGATCATCGGCTGGCATGAAGCACTGTGGACAGTGGAGTTAGTGAAGAGCCTCGTCTGCCTCTTGTCAGCTTATTTACATGATTATCTAATTTACTCCGATCTTCTTAAAGGTTCGGGACGACCTCAATGTGTCAGTTATGTGTACATTTACTTGATAAACAAAAATAAGTAATTGCAAACACATCACAAAATACCTGAAGTGAATTTGTCGTCTGAAGCATTTGCAACGCTTGTTTTTATTTCGATCTTATTACTGGTTAATGAAAAGTTTACTTCCGTAATACTAAATGCTTCAAACGGATTTCAAGCTATCTGGTACAGTTTAGTCTCTGTGCGGGTCCAATTTTGAGCTTTGACCTCTTTATCTGTTTGTGGGACCTTGAAATTTTAATTTAATGTGTAAAAATACACCCAGTTTACTAAATATATATGAACTTTTTAATTGATTGGGCAAAAATCTAAACGACCCGTATCGCTCACCTGGTATAAAATCTCACTCTAGAACCTTAAAAGAGGACCAAGACCAAATATTTCAAACAGGCTAACTATCCTTTGCATTTTGGTTATTTAAAAGAAATTATTTGAAATTTAAGATACTTTGAAACAAAAGTTGATTCCTGTGACCCTGAAACTAGGACAAGGTCATTGGTTTGAATAAACTTAATTGGTGGCCTGGGCCCTCATATTCCATACTCCTAATGGCCAAATATCACCACCCTTTGCCTTTTGGTTATTTTACCCCCGTTTCAACGAAGTAGGGGGTATATAGTGTTTGCTTAGTCCGTCCATCTGCGTGCGGCCGTCTGAAAGATTTCCAGAGCATATCTCCCGTACTATTTCATCTATAGTTCTTGGTTTGTGGGTACATGCACGGAAGGCGGTGTGTCGTGTACCATATGTAGGTCACTGTGACCTCTACCGTGACCTCTGACCTACATAATGTCTTCAGAAAGGTGTCCGGAGCATTTCTGATCCCGTTGTATTTCACCTACGGTTATGATTCTTTGTTTGTGGGTACATGCAGCGAAGGCGATGTGTCACTTACCATATGTAGGTCACTGTGACCTCTACCGTGACCTCTGACCTACATTATGTCGTCAGAAAGGTGTCCGGAGCATATCTCCCGTACTATTTCACCTATGGTTAGGAATCTTGGATTGTGGGTACAATGCATGGAAGGTGGTATGTGGCGTACCATGTGTAGGTCACTGTGACCTCTACCGTGACCTCTGACCTACATGATGTCGTCAGAAAGGTTTCCCGAGTAAATCTCCCAAACTATTTCCACTACGATTACGAATCTTGGTTTGTGGGTACATGCATGGAAGGTGGTGTGTCACATACCATATGTAGGTCACCTACCTCTGACTTACATAACGTGAGACTTGCAGCATATAAACTCTTCACTCCCACCAAATCCTGCATAGGAGGACAGTGAAGCTGTTTAAAGGAAGTGTTCCACGCTCCCGTATATGTGCTTTATGTAACTGTGACAGCCTATCCGCATCTAAGGAGCTGACCGACCTAAGGGCGTGATCTGGACGGGCAAGGTCATTTTGAATCACCGAGGGCCCGGTAAGCTGGAGACTTACCCCCTCAAGACGCCAGAACACAGGCTCCGCCTGTGAAAAGGAGTCTATACTATAAACCCATCAACCAACCAACCAACCAATTCCTGATCAATCAAAGCGGGGTATTCACAAAGGCCCCCCTTTGAGTTACATCTAGTGTAGAAGATTTTTTGAAGATTTCCATATCTACAATATTTGACTATTTTAGTATTTTCTCAATGTTTTTAAGGGAAATTTGGAATATATACCAATATTTCATCATTCTGAAATTTTTATCAGGTCCAGATCACATCGTCGAGCACCATTTTGTACACTTATGTTTTGTACAAGTTATGAAATACTGAATCTGATTTAATAAATTATTTCACATGTCATTTAATCTGATAGTCAAATCATATTCCATTCACTCTGAATGATCCACACCAAATAAGGTTAAAATCATTGAAGTTGTATGTAGAATCAATTTTTTCAATATTTATCCCCATCTAGCCCCACCCTCTATGCCCCAGAGTGAGTCAGACTACGCTGACAATATACCTTTAAAACAACGAATTCCCTTGGTTCATATATGGCACTCCATGCCAGTAGGTTTTTTAAGGCAACGTTGATTAAAGACAGACAGCTATTGTTGTAGAATTATTTCAGACAAGTCCAGGGCCCGTATTCATAAAACAGATCTCATGCATGGATTCTGTGCTCAAACCAGCTTTCTTGTTACTCACCTAAATCAAGTCAAACAAGTTAAATGTCAAATGTAAACATTGAAAACAGTATTCAGGTTAAAGTTTCTTAAAAAAAAAAATCAAACCTTTGGCAAAAGAAGATTTGTTTATGAATTCATAACCAGAACAATAAATTAAGCTTGAGCACAAAATCCATGCTTGAGCATGAGAACGGTTTCGTGAATACGGGCCCAGGACTCAAATATCTGTGTTTCAAATATAACTGCCCTGTGCCATGACATAACCCACTTGGCCCTCTGAGCGAGATGAGTAAACAAGAGGCCCAGAGGGCCTGTATCGCTCACCTGAATATGTTTAAAATAATTGGTATGAAGTAAAGATATAGCACTCCATGGTAGGTGCTGTCATATGAAATTTAAGAAAGATCCATCCAGTACTCGAGATATAGCGAGAACAAACTTCAAACAGAGCCCCACCCCTATGCCGGTCATACCCATCAATTATACAAAATTGAGTCCCCTTGGCCCAAGGATGCTCCAGACTAAATAACGATAAAATCCCTTAATCCTGATGGTCAAAGAAGGATTTTAAAGGTTTAACCTCTATTTCTCCTATTGGGCCCCGCCCCGCAGGTACCAGGAAGGCCACACCCACCGTTTATACAAAATTGGATCCCCTTCACCCTAGGATGCCTCAGACCAAATATGGAACAAATCTTCCCATTCATACAGAAGAAGGATTTTAAAAAAATTGCTATATTTCTCCTATTGGGCCCTGCCCCTCAGCCCCCAGGGGGGCCAGACATATCATTTATATAAAATTGGTTTCCCTTTACCCAAGGATGCTCCACACCAAGTTTTGTTAAAATTCGCTCAGTGGTTCATGACAAGTAGTGTAAAGTTGACAGACGACGGACGCAAGATGACGAACGAAAGACGACGTACGACGGACGCAAGACGACGTACAACGGACGCTGCGGTATGGCATAAGCTCACCATGGTCCTTCGGACCAGGTGAGCTAAAAATCAATGAAACAAAAAATCAGTAAGCTCGATGCATTTAACTCTCATTGAAAAAGAAGACAGACTAGTTTGATTAATCTCACGATTATTATATTACAAAAACAACATCACAAGTAGATACAATGATACATGTATATTAATTCAACACGAGAATGAGAGTCCTTCATCAATGGTACTAGTCACAAGGTGTTCAACATAGCATGTCATCATCACAAGCACATTTACATTCAATAAATTACATATTTTTCTCTAGATTATGTTTCATGAAATATTTCTATAATTTCACCTGGAAATAGAAGACACCTCATCATGAATTTATTTGTTTTTCTCCAACTATAAGTATCATAGTTTGCCTCTGTCAAACCAAGCTAAATTATTTCAATTCTTTTGTTGTGACCATTGAAGAAATAATGTCTTGTAAATTTAAATAATGAAAATAAGATACCACATTCAATTCAAAACTTTACATGTGATCGATTTAATATTGGAAGATGTAAAAAATTTGATAAAACATGTTGAAATATTGAAGTGATTATCTTATCCAAATAATTGATCAAATCTAGATTAATAATATTCATTCAATTAATATCATATGACCATGGATATAATTATAGAGTTATAAATAATGAAATTAATCATGTCAAGCAACTTATTACTAACAGCTTTTAGGCATGACCTTGATAACCGATTACCAATTAATCTAAGGAGCCAGGCAATGTATTAATAATATAATGTTTACTTCATAGGGTCTTGTTGATATTGTTTAGAATATAAATTGAGATATACTGGTGGGTAGGAGAGGCCATTTTTTGCTATGTTTCATTAACAAAATCGGCCTATAAGCATATTTCAACTTAAACTCTGACCAATATAAAAGTGAAACCAGCATATCTTGACATATTATCATGAGTCGACTAACCGGCTATGCACCAAATATTGTATGGTTTCACATATCACCTATGTGAAATCACCGAATATGATGACAGAATAAAGATGTTGGATATAACATCAGAGCATTGCGACATAGCATTGAAAATAATAAGTACGATATCTTAAAACATGATGTAATTGAAGAGGTAATGGTGGTCAGGGAGAATCTTTTTCATGGATACTCACACAAACTTCTGATACACTGTAATGTGATAAACAGTATATTGAATTTGTTTCGTTTTGGTACAAGATTTATAAAACTCTTCAATTTAACCACAGAATGTATCTGGGAGTAGGTGAAAATAAATCATTCAGAAGTTTGGTATTTTTTTGTAATACAGACTTCTATACATCCTTTAATTAGCAAGTACTGTATAATATAAATGTTACAATTACATAACTGGAATGACATGATCACTGCAAACCCTAATTGTTTACCACAAATTAAATGAAAATATGTATACTGTAAATTTCTGGACATACCTATATAGCTTTAAGGGTACATTGAACTGTCATTTCCAAAGATCTGTGTAGTCCTAACCTTTCAGCTCTTGTTTGAAACCCTCAGCAATGAACTCTCAATATAAAGGCAGGGTCAACAACAACACTACACAAGAACACAACAGCAAATTCACAATTTGCAAGTTTGTATACAGTAAACATATGCCCATAATAGCTGATTTAGGTACATTTATTTAAAGTCTTTGTGGTGATTTATAAACAAGTCGACTTTTTTAAAATTTGTTTCTTTGAACTTCTACAAAGTCTTAAAGTATAAGTAATGTTCACCATATATCTAATCTTGTTAGCATTAGACTTCCAGTACAACACCATCTAGAGTTAAACTTCTAGAGTCATTTTTGGTTTTAATATTAGATTACATAACATCACTACTTCACTATCGATTTCACAAAATATTGCCCCACTGGTAAATGTGGAGTTATTTTAAGCAGCTAAGATAATTACTGAAAATAAACCCCATCTTGTTAGAGACAAATAAATCTACACAGACCAAATGTTTCTATAGACATTGTCAATAGGTTTAACACCTTCATGATCATGAAATGGAATAATTTAGCAACCAAAAGTTATAAATTAAAGCTGTCTCCTTTATTGCAGACAGCAGTAAATTTGAAATTGTTTACCATAAAATAAAATGGTGATCTGATCACTCAGATTAGAGTGAAATATCTCCTAAAACTACACAACAGCAATAAGTTTTCAGGGTTGGTTTTCCTGTAGTCCGAATTATTCTGACGTTTTATCGACTTTTTTCATATCGGTCTGTCGTCGGGTAATCGACGACAGACCATTATGAAAAAAGTCGATAAAACGTCAGAATAATTCGGAATAGTTTTCCTGATACACAAATGATAACAATGTTGAAATGTATGCTGATCCAAGTACATGCAATGTTGTAGCAATAACATGCCTCAAAGTAATAATATATATATATAGCACAAGTACATATAACAAAGGAAAGTTATACAATAAGCATCATATCACAAATTTTATTATTGTCTATCACATAACAATTCGACAACTACAATATTAATGTACCTGCAACATTTGTTTTCATGGATATAAATAGATAATTACCTGTGAAACATTACATGTTTCCATGGATTAACGGGTAACTACCATCAAACTTTGTATTTGTTTCATATATTTTCACCTTTTTAACTACATATTTATGAAGTGATTTGACGACATGTTTTCTATTCAAAAAATAATAAACCTTTCATCCCTATGCGCCTTTTGTAGACTGAACCATACATTGATCTTGATGATTCCATTATTGTCTACAGTGGTGTTTGGTAATCTTGTACAAGTGTCTAATATGTACAGCACAAGCAGTGTACAGTACTGTGAAGTAAACTGTACAATGAGCAGGGCTATAATATTCATATATGTACAAGCAGAGACCTGTAATACATCATTATATCCTTTTATAATTTTCTTTGTGTAAATAATGTATTATGGCACCAGTAGTCAGTGTCAACAGTGCCAAAATGTATTAGATTATAGAAATACATGTGCAACCATGTATGGCATGCAAAATACAATACATGCTTATAAATTTATTAAAAAGGTTTTTATGTTATTGAGATATTGTGTTTTATACATATACGATGTATTTCAACGTAACTGCTGAATAAAAATCTATCTACAAATAATGTACATCTCAGAAGTGTCTTGTACTAGAATCATTACGATATGGGAAAGAAAGACAGCTTCAAATGTTTTAATTATCAAATCCCGACTCTCTTGCAAATGTCAAGATATTTCAAGCTCTTTACAGCAAGAACGCATAGTGAAATTGGATACTGAAATGTAGGTTATTGTAGGGAATTATACAACCCTGATTCACAGATGTTTTATAGTACTAACCTAAGCTGATTATATCCAGAATTCTACAATGTACCGAGTAGTTAAAACAAAATAGTGATAAAAGAAACTACTTGACATAGACTTCAATCATTACTATCGCAGTGCTTTTTTATATGTCACAATTGTCCTTCCTCTCAATAACTTTAAATTTGCTGGTGAAACGAAATAAGTCTTCCCTTCATGATGCATCATCTTTGATTTTCATCCTCTTCCATTGCTTTCATTAAGTACACAAATTTCAAGCTGTTTGGCAGTTAAGGGAATGTAAACATATATTTATGACAAAGATAAGTCCAGAGGGGGAATGATTGATTCAGGTGCAAGTGGTAATAAAAACATGAATTTGAAGGATTTAAATATCTTATTTTTCCTGAATTATATTTTGCAAATGTGCATCAACTGTCCCAAAAAACAGAATGAAATGAAACAGATGAGAATGAAATTAACAACAGTCTCAAATTTTATCTGTGAAATAAATAATGTCTAATTAAAGTGTCATTGGCATTCATCACACAACATTAGACCCGATCCATTTGTTCTACAGTTATACCCAAATTGAAGTTAAAGGGAGATATATATATATATTAATTACTGACTAAAGGAAAAACATCTAAACCCACAGTGCGGTGGGACAGGGATCCTTATATTAGACTTCAGGGAAATTTGACTTTAAACATTATTGAGCAACTGAAATTTTGGGGGGATTCTCATATATAAAGGATACAACACGTAGCCCTCTTTCCACTGGGTCCACCAGTAACAATCCTCTTGATGAGTAAATAGTTTGGTTTTGTTCTTCTACAAATTTCTTTATTTTTTTCAACATCTGAATAAAGAAAAGACATATCACATTATTAAGTATACATAAACATCAGTTGTGTACAATCACTACTGAAGAGTAACACATTCAATTGATAAAGCTGAAAACTAACATTATTTTTATGTGAAAAAGGTTCTCTTTGAATTCCATTCTTTGTACTTGAGTCTCCTTATCATTGTTATATTTCATTTCAAAAATGATACATAGGGTCTTTAATTTCAAACTTTAAGAACTTTAAGTCTGCAGGCAGTTTGACATAACTCTAGCCTGACCTTTATATTAATAGTTAATTTTGGAGCCCTGACATAATATGTTCAAGTCCCAGGTGTCAGGCTAGTGGACTTGCATACCCTTGGAAATAACGACAGGGCAGCCCACTAGTCTGAGACGAGTGAAATCTCCAGCTGGACTAGTGGTTACCTACTACCCTGACTGACAAGTAAGAATTTGATTTTACTTATCATGTTGCCTAATATTTGGTTAGTGGAATTTGTATGAGACTAGGTAGTAAAATTGGTCACTACCAGGCTGTCAGACTGGCTAGTGTTTTATTCAATTCTGCCCCTGAACTAACATCACATGATACATAAAGAGCCTTATTTACCTTTTCATAATGTGTATCAAAGCAAATGTATGACATATATGCTGTTAAACAGGCCATGCAACTTTCACAGTAGTTTCTGCTTCCAAGGCTCTCAGCTTCATAAAACATGGAATTCAGTTGGGTCACAGTCCTCACAAACTGTTCTGATTCGATCTGATACAGAAAAGGAATCAAGTAAGGTATCAGAACATTCATTTAGCTATACATCAATTGATCAAAGATGTCAGATGATTTCTTAATGTCTAAATATTTTGCAATTTCATTTTGTAACAGTTAAACTGACAAATTAAAAGAAATATATTTCTCATATATAAAAGGAAGAAATCTTAATATTATTAACATATATTTTTACATATATTACACATGTTTTTGATACCTTGCCATCCAATTCAGGAGGAAACTTGGTGTGGAATTTAATGGAAGTGCCATCACTGAAATCCCTCTGGACAAAGACTTTGACACAGTTTGTTGTCCCTAACCTTGTCAGGTCATCCATCTTGTGATTCTGAAAATATATTCATGTATTTATAAATGTTGTGTTAAATTTTACTTTCATATATTGGAATATTGCTAGTAGAATTTTAAATGTTGGCCAGTTGAGTTTAAAATTTATACAATTAATTACACATGTACACTGTATATACTGTATATCTAGAGGTTCGCAGACTGTATAACTTTTCATATTTATCGATATCAAATTACATACAGCTATTGCAACAACAACAAAAAGATAATAAATTGCATTAATTTAATGCTATAAAAAAAAAGTCAAAAAAAGTTTTAAAAAAAAGGTTAACACATCATTTGAAAATCATAAAATGGATTAACTTATGTGATCAATTGTTAGTCATCCATGGCACCTCCTAGTCTCTACAAACTCTGGTATAGTAACAAAATTAAAATGAACATTACTCTTTTGTATACACGGCAGAAGACATAATTTTACAAGTAGGAAATTAAAAGAAATATTTTGCAGGTATATTACTGTTTTTAAATCAGTGAAATTTAAAGTATTAACACTGAATTATGATGTCACAAACCAAGTACATTGTACATACAGACATTAAGTGTGACATCACATTTCTTTTTGATTGAATCATAAAATTTATAATACATAAGGTAACAACATTTCATTGAAAAAAAAAAAAACTGTAATAATAACTATGGACAAGATAATATAAACACCCATAACTTTTAAACCTTATCATTTTGAAGCAAATCAAATAAAAAATGAATCAAAATTACATTTTTGCAAGGGTTAACGTTAGAGCACTAACAAAAAATCATCTATTTTAATTTAGACATGTTTGATAACACGTTATATACTTCAAAATTTACTTGTAAGTATTGAAACTTTGTAATTTGAATGTATTAACTGAACCATGTATAGTTTACAAAAAGAGTACAAAAACTTTTACTTCCTACACGTTAATTACACACAAACGTATAGTGACTTTTAATCTTAAGTTGATCATTCTTTTGAAGTCAAAGTGACCATAATTTCAATTTTTGTGCATTCTTCAATCAGATTTTTGTAGTGTTCGCACATGTCATAAGCCAGGGTACACAAACAATGTACATCTTACATATGCTTACAGATGCACACACACACAGAAACATTAACATCCTATCAAACACACAGAAACTTGTATATCTTACTTGTGTCATGATTATTCCCTTTCAAAACCTACTGAACTTCTGTCAGTGTGATTTCATCATCAGGCACATGTCATATCTGCATTAAAGGGGAAAAAACACACATTAAATATTTAATTATGAATTTCTGATCCAGCTTCAGTATGAGTGTTGGCATTTAGTGACAGATATAATATAAACATTTACAAAAATGTTCTTCGCACAATTAAGTACATTAGCATATTAAAGTTCTTCAAAAAGTACTGATGATACTCATTCTCATGTATATTATTGATTGATAATGCAAGTAGACAACCATATACTACACAGCTGGTAGAGGACTTTTTAATTTGTGACATATTTTCTTAATAAAATGTATACTGGACAGATTAGTGGAGCTCTACCAACCATAGACACTAGTCTTGTCTGTCAATACGATATTCTATTATGTTCTGGTTGTTTTGACAGACGCGGCTATAGTATCTGGTTCTGGTCAGTAGACAGTAATCAGCAGCGTCCTATTGTATATCACGCTGATTGCATCCGTGTACTAACCACAAATGTACGAAGGTGAATGCGTTTTCCGTTCTTTCTGGCTACGAATTTGCCTAAGTCCCTGTACATTACACGGATGACCCTAATGAGTGCACAGGGAAGGTAAAGATATCCTAGTGAGTGTCAAGTCAGTGAGAACACTCATTCTTTCCCTGGGCACTCATAAGGGTGACTGCAATACACAATACAATTGGAAGGATTTTTCGTTCACATTCTGATCACGCGAGCTTTGAGGGACAACAACGAGAGAATTATTACAAAAAAAAATTCAATGCCAAGCCTTGTTATAATCTAAAAGCAGTAGTAAACTTTCTGTTTTAAAAAGCACAGGAGTCTGACGTTTAATCAACATAAGTATAACAATCAGTATATAAAAGATAATACCCCGTATTCTATTTTTTATATACACAGAATGAGATTGTTATACTTATATTGATTAAACGTCAGACTCCTGTGGTTAAAATCAGCCAGTCATTCTTTATATGCCGCTGTGACTGTCTCTGTCGCTTCGTATACGTTCGGTATCATTCACATCATTTGTGACTTGAAATTAACCTGATTTCATTTGGGAATTAACTGAAATTAAATAAAATCAAGCAGCTGTCCAAATTCATATAAAGATAGCGATACAGTCGTTAAGCTTATCACCGAACAAACCTGTTGAGATGAACAGCCATTAATGTTGTAATGTACACATCCGGGCAATTTGCGTCTTATCTCATTGGCTGACATTATAATTTTTGAGGTTTAGTAAAATAAAGTCCAACTACGGATATGGTTTTATCCGGATCATCCATTCCAAAAAATATTGACACTGAAGAACCAAATTCAGTTGAATCAATAAACACATGTAAAGGTTCTGTATTCTTAATGTAAAATATTTTCTCGATTAATGAGATATTGAAAAAATAAGATAAAGAGTAAAAATGGCAATCGGTATTTGTCTTTACCTTTGACACAGACGTATCGTCTCTGCCTTTGATTTGTATACGCTTTTCTTTATCATTTTTATGTTATAATTAGTTTTCCAACTTAATTTTGCTTGTGGAAGGACCAGACTAGACTTTCGTTACGCCGAATTTCGTATTTTTCAGGAAGTTTTCAGTTAAGCGTTCATTAATGGCGGCACATTTCTAAAATGTTACGCCTGGAGAACGACGGCGGCGGTGTGAGTGTTAATTCCCAAATAAAAATATAGTATACAGTACACTGGCAGAGACATATAAAGCAACACATGCAAAGCGGATCCAGATTTTTTCCATGAAGGGTGTCACCATTCCAAACTACCCGGCAGTATATTTTGTGATGCAGGAGGTCTGAACCATGTCATGTTGCACAAAATTAATTGAAAAACCTTTCTTTGCCTTGTACTTTCCTTAATCCATTTTGCTTTTTTTTAATTCACGAGTGGGATTAATCAATAAATTGTTATGATTTGGGGGGTAATTCATTTATTTTAATTTTCTTAAAAAAAACTAGTTTGGGCACAAATTGAGGGAAAGTGGGATCACGGAATTTGAATCATTTAAAGTCCATGGCGGGAGAAACATGATCATCTTCCACTTTGACCCGAATTTTGACTTTAGGTTGATAAAATACTGGACAGAGAACTAAATTGTTGTCCTAATCCAACAGGCAAAAGACGGAGAAATATGGTTTTGGCAGTTTATGAGATATACCAAAATTAAATTAAAAGATGCAATGTGCCAAAATATATGATGGAAAAGGCCAGATATGACGCCACAAAAGTACCGTCCGTTATATTCTCACAATGTCCCCGAGTCATCTGGCCACTCTGATGTATGGAAAAAGGCATATTGCATCAAAAAAAAAATTGTTACAGTATAAAGGATATTCACTTTAATGTTGCAAGAAAAAATTAGCACCAAAATAAAGGATATTCACACCTGACCTTGTTAAACCAGGGAAACTACACATCCCTGGTTAAACTATGCAATATTGCTCACTTTTCAACCAAATATTGTATGTTTGTTTAATACTTTTTTATGATAAAATATACCCAACATCCCTATTACACTCATCCTACAATGGATTTTATATGAGGGTGGGCTTTATATGAGGTGGGCTTTATATGAGGGTGGGCTTTATACAGCCAATTCATCATAATCCAGTATACAGCGTAGCCGTAGACAACTCGTACACATCTTACACCTTTGTGTGCGCTTTGGTTTAAACATATTTGTATTGCCTTGAAACTGACAAAAAGGATTGGGCACAAGTTCTTACAACTTAATTAAGCCCTCTCCTAACTTAAATACATTTTACGTTCATCATAGCTGTCTTAACATGTACATTTCATTTTTTTTTTAAATTTAAGTTGAATTAACAAAATAGATTGCTGACGACTGTTTCTCCGTACCCCGACCTACTCATAAAGAATTAACCGAGGTTTTCACACAGATAAAGAAAATTTAATTCTTCGAACATGATGTAATTGTTGTAGTTACGAGTAGCATGTGCTGATGTTTCAGAACGGAGGCTAGGAAGGATTTCTACCAGATAATTTGGTGTCATATCGTTTTTTATTTTGAAAGGGGTTGATAGCTTAATATGTTTACGTCGTTCGGATAAGAGTTCCCATCCCGTCTCAAAGTAAAGCGATTCTCTTGATGCGTATACAGGTAGGCCGGTAACTACTCGAGCTGCAAGTAATTGAACTCTTTCAAGTTTTTCAGAGTCTTGTTGAGAACACCCATCCCAGTCCGACTACCGATGCGTACTCCAATAAGGGACGAATAGATGTTTTATAAAGAACAGATAAAGAATATCTAGGCACTGAATATTTAAGTTTTTTGAGTAATACTAGTTTTGTGTATGCTGACTTGGCAATACAGTCAATATGGTATGACCGGTCATCTGCCATCACTGGAGAAATTAAGACCTAAATGATTATGATGTTGAACGAATGTTAAAGTAATGTTTTGAAATACAATATCAGGTAATTTAGTATTTCGTCTTTTTGAAATAAAGATCATATTTGTTTTTTCTGCATTGAATTTCATTAACCATTTCTTTGACCAATTTTCCAAAATAGATAGATCATGATTTATACAAGTTTCCATCTCTCCGGTGGTTGCAGATGATTTACCCAAGGATGTGTCATCAGCGAATAATCTGCTTATATTTATCATATTTTCAGCTATATAAGAAATAAGAGAGGACCCAGTACTGATCCCTGGGCACTCCTGCTGATAGGTTAATGAGTTTGATTGACAGGATCTGTTAACAATGTTTTCCATCTAATAAGTAACTTTTTAACCAATTCAAAATATTACCTTTTCTAATTTGTACAACAATTTCATATGCCATACCCTATCAAAAGCTTTGGATAGATCACAAAAGACTATACAACAGTCTTGTTGGTTGTCCAGAGCAGAGACAATACTATGGTAGATTTCCAAAAGTTGGAATACGGTGGAGTGGCCTGGTAAGAACCCTGATTGATATTTGTAAAATAAATTATTGTGCGCTTTACTGGTCATTTGTCTGATGAAGGTGACAGTGTACATATCGTACTAATCATCGAAACGTCACATAGAAAATTGTATTGGTTGTGTAAAAGAGAACTTTTCATAATCCCTACTTACCAACCTGAAGAAAATGTTTAGAAGTATCCAGTATATAGATTTAGGAGGTGTGAGTAGCTAGGCCTACCCTTACCAGTCATTAGGAACCTTACACCGGTCTCAAGTTGAGTACAGCTCACTCCAAACTGGATACTTACTTAAACTCACGGATCTATATAATTCCTTGTCTGTGCACTAAGACCCCAATTAACTATTTTGTAAAATAAAATATACATATTATCCTTGTGTCATTGGTTTCCGCAACCACGATTTCGTATATAAGTTAACGTTATATAACACGTTACGTATCATGTGTGTTAATGTTATGTCCGTGGTAAAATAAGTAGAGTTCCTTAAGTAAAACTGATTAGTAAGTTTTACTAACCCTTTCCCTGATACTATACATTCGTTTAAGACAGTTATTGAACGTTTTTATAGAAGGCGCGAGATTTCCGGAAAATAATGTCCGAAAAAATATCTTCAAATTACACTAGTCACACCGTTTCAACATGGCGGCGACCAGCAGAGTGTTTAGCCCAATAGTGGGTAAGGTTATATCGTTTGGCTTTTAAACTTGAAATATAGTGGCTTATTACACTGAATCTCAATATAGCCACTTGTCACTCTCCATCCGTTAATGCAACAATAGAGCATAAAGTCCCAGTACACGCCATTTGCCATCAATTCCATGTGTTCACATTTGACCTACAGCAGACACCGGTCAAACTTATCTTGCATGACCTATATACAACTTCAGTACGATGTGTTTGGCAAATATGTGGTAATCTGTTAACTATGGCGAAACTCTCCTACAATTTGCACGTGGCCGATCTTCAATTCAGAATAATTTTAATCAATAAAAATTGAAGTGAAGATAGACGTCCTGTATTACATTTCAATCCCCGGATCCGGATAACTACAAACTAATATTTTTTTCATAAAAAGTAATTTGTATTATTACCCAGACCTTGTTATTCTCACGTTTATATGTTTGACAAACTTTTTGACAAAATACAAAGAAATACAGGGGTAGGGGAGTATATTAAATCCACAATCTATTTTCATGTTGTCATGCCCATAGCCTGTAAGTACAGAAATTAAAGTCTGAGGGGTTCATGGTAAATAAATAATAAATAATCTTTATTTACAACGCTGCTAAGGGAACAATGTTGTTTTCATGGTGGAGGAAAACGGGGGGGGGGGGGGGGGAAATACCGGTAGTAGCCACTTTGACATTCTTACTGACTTCGGTTGGCTAGTGAGAGTTCTCCTGAAGCTTATTCAACCGAGCATCATATTATCTGAAGTTAACCAGTGGTCCAGGGTCCAACCACTACACTCGTAAACATAATTACCTCTGTTCAATAATTATACATGATGTGTTGTGATAATTAAATATAATTACTGAGGATTTCTTGTTCTTTCAGTTGCTGCCAGGGTTGGTATAAGACACTGTTACACTGGCACAAGAGGCAATTTGGCCATCAACAAAAACACGAAAGTCATATGTCAGGGATTTACAGGGAAACAGGTAAGAATTGAAAGCATTAAAATTGCTAGGCATGAAGAGATTGATACACCCATCCTACTTTGAATGCCCCAATGGTCAGACACTGCCCCTGGGTACCAGGCATTTGGTAATAACTTGAAAACTGTTGAGATCCTTAACCTATAGCTACATGTGTGCTTACTAGCTGCCATGGGCACGGAGAAGTGAACACTCCTGGGTCCTGCCAGCTCCATAGGACTGGTTATATAGTCCCAGGGTCATAGCAAATACAAGTTTGAAATCTCCATCCTATAATCACGTATCAAATATATATGCAGATTGCATCCAACTTTGCAATGAACATCCTCTTAAAATCTGTGGAACAATTGTTGTGTAAAGGAAGCTTAATTGTAGCTCCCCTGGTAGACTGGTTACCAGCTCCTAGGCTTTTCAGAGCATGTAAACAAATGTAACGAAAGGATGTTGACTCTCTGGGTGTTAAGATGGTATCACAAAATATAGAAATATTTGCAAATATATAACTTTCACTATGATCACTTGGCGTATCTAGGTAAGCGATACAGGCCATCTGAGCCTCTTATATTCGGTTACATCAAAGAAGCTTACTGGTTTAATCATATGTTAAACAAATCTTTTGGCATCAACATTTTTTTTTAGTAAAATACTTCTTGCTGTTTGTTTTTCAGGGTACTTTTCATAGTCAGCAAGCTATAGAATATGGAACACAAATGGTTGGTGGTGTCTCACCTGGTAAAGGGGGCCAAATCCATCTGGGATTACCGGTATTTAACTCTACAAAAGAGGTAATATGGCATTCTTGTTAAAAATGACAGTTTCAAACTATATCAAGTTTGCACTGCAAACTCGATCAAGGTAGTAAATCAAACATAAATGATGACAGAAAATATGTAGGTTGTTTGCCTGTATATTTAATTTATTTGCATTGGTATCTGTCCTGTCTCTACAATACATGTGCTAAATTTGTTATTAATCCAGGGTAAAATTTCTTTATTTCAAAAGACAATATAGACAAATTTAGTACAATAAAGAGTGAAAAAAAAACTCCCTTCCTCATGTCTAATTAATAAAATTCACTGGATAAACAAGACATAAATTTATTCGCCTATGTGATTTTAAGTACGAAAAAAATGCATTTTTGAATCCATCTCATATTGCAGGCGATGGAAGCAACTAATGCTGATGCTTCAGTAGTGTATGTGCCTCCCAAAATGGCCGGCCAGGCCCTGGTGGATGCTATAGATGCTGAGGTTCCTCTCATTGTCTGTATCACAGAAGGTATCCCACAACAAGACATGGTCCGGGTAAAACACAAACTTCTACGCCAGAATAAATCTCGTCTCATCGGCCCAAACTGTCCTGGAATAATTAGGCCTGGCGAGTGTAAAATAGGAATTATGCCAGGTCACATTCATCAAAAAGGAAAAATAGGTCAGTCATGCATACAATCAATTAATCTAAGGGGGAGTTTTCTGAATATGTATCCAAATGATTTTAAAGATTTCAGTACATATTATATACTGGAGTTAATTTTAATATTTTGAACCTTTTTAAGCCGCTCTTGGCGAGAGAGCTGAGCGGCTTATTGATTCTGTCCAGAGAACGAAATGACGGACCCACTTCTGTTCAGGGTGCTTGCGCATAATTTAGTCTTGCATGCTTCCGCTATAAAGTTACGTTATCGTAAATAGAAAGTAGAATCTCTGACACTCACCTGTGGGTTACATTAAGTCTTCTGATACTCTTCTCCAAACAAAATGTTTAACTCCGGTGCATTCTACGAGTGTTGTGGTGGTGAAATTTGTGCACTGGGTTTGAGCGTTTTAGCAACTCGGATTGAGATCTGAGGAGTGTTTGTTTTCGTGACTCTGGTTCGAGAAAGCACATGTGAAGAATGTCTGTATGTACAAGGAAGAAGTAAATAAATATACTTATAAACCGTTTGAGTGATGAAGTATAACCTCTATTTTGATGTTTCAAACGGGAACGTAATATGACATATCGTGCTTAGGCTGATAACAGTAAAAAACCAACATGGCTACCACGGATGTGGCTCTTGAGACGAGACGATATGTAAACTGTGTATGCTTATCAAACATTTCTGTAACACAGCATGCTTTTTCTGGTGTATTTATTTATGAAAATGTAACAATTTAAGAACATGACACAACTGCTGCTGCTGTTTGACAAGAATTTGCGCCATCAAAATATTATCCAATCCGGTGTAAGGGAAATAAGTCGCATTGAGAAATATAAGTTAAATATATTCCAAGAACAATTGTGAGATTTTGTGATCAATTGTTTATTCAATGACAGTAAATAAAGTCACTACATATATTAATAATTATTATTAATATGAATAAAAAAATAATAAAAAATAAAAGGAGTACAATGCCTCTTTTCTCCATGCATGTTTTCCCACTACTGTTAATTATCCTTCATTTCACAAGCACAAAATGCACCTATTCTTTATTTCTCATTCACCGATTGCCATTCTGCATGTAAATGGTCATGTCACATCATTAGAGGATGCTTATTAATGAAAATTACAACAATGGTATGCGTCACAAGAGAGGGTGAAAAAAGAGGAGAGTGAGAAATGTTTTTAACGCATCATTTAAGTGGTGATTGATTTTGGAAATTCCAAAGACACCATCATCACATGACCTGATTTTCAATAAGCAGAATACAGAACACATGTCTGAGGTATTATGGTAGATATTGATGCTCAACGTGTTACTGAAGCAATTAAATTTAAAGTGGTGAGCGGCTTAATGTCACACTGACATAATTATAGTTTCCTGTTGTATTAGCAATTGTCTAATAGTAATACATGTGTAGTGTACAGTGTAACCTGCTGAAACAGAGCTTTACATAGACCAGACTTTGATTAGTGTCACTGTTTACATTTTGTTAGCAATTACAAAAACTTGTCCATTCGAAATGAATGGTTTTTGTTTTAGGCAAGTTTAAAGGTTTGTTGTCGTATCAAAAAGGCGTTTCCAACCCCCTTATCGTACATCAGATTTTTGGCAATTTAGACAAAGTTATCTGTATGCATAGATGTGGTATATGGTAAGCTGTTTTGACAGTATAATTTAAGTATTTTTTGTTTAGAACTTAAATAGTATTTCCAGATGCCAGGGGCAAACTAGAGACTGTTCCAGAATGCAGATGCCAGAATTTAAGGGTTGACAACCTTACTTCCTTATCCAATATCCCCTTAACATTAAATGTTATGTTTTGATGTGAAGATGATTGACTTTGCTGTCTGTGTTGTAGGTATTGTGTCGCGTTCAGGCACTCTTACCTACGAGGCCGTGCACCAGACCACTCAAGCTGGACTAGGCCAAACGCTGTGTGTTGGTATTGGTGGTGATCCATTTAATGGTACAAATTTCATTGACTGCCTCGAAGTCTTCCTGAATGACCCTGCCACAGAAGGTACATACAAATGAGTGGACACTTTACATAAGGGTTGTTCCTTAATTCAATTCATATGGAAGAGGGGGGGCGATACACTCTTTTAGAGGTCAACCGCCCAAAAAATATTGAAACTGATTTATTTGATGATTAAGTATACATGTATATGCTTGTTAGACCTGAATTTAGTTTTGCTGCATAGAATATATTACTGTGTTGATCCTGTAAGAAGTCTAAAGGGCCAACACATGTACACTGTCTCTGATATAAAGTAGGTAGATATGGGTGGGCTTATTACCGGGCATGAGCTTGTTGTCAGAAAAATATGATAATAAATAAAAAATATACAGCATTTGTATAGTGCCCTATATAATTTTCAAAGTTACTGTAATGCGCTTTAAATCACATCAATATTAGTACAGTATTCCTACAGTGACAGTTGTCAATATAGTAAATAAACAAGGCATACAAATCAGAATGTTTTCATCTGGTAAAAAAGGCATTTATAGCCATATGCATATAAATATATAGATGTATAAAGTGGGGTGTACATGACGTTAATAGGGTTAGACAGGTGTCTCTAATTCCCCCAATAAAATTAATTATTATAGTCCATCAATTATAGAATAACCCTGTAATTCAACTTCCAAAAAACATAAATCTCTAGGGTTAGACAGTAACTATTTTTGCTTGGTAGTCCACAGGACATGTTGAATAGATTATGTACTAGTTAATGTAACTAGTCAAAGATTTCCTGATAAGGAATCATCACGATCAACAGCACGAAACATTGTAAGTAATCGACTGTGGGGGACTTAAAATAACTACTGCCATAAAAATAGTTTTTGGAAAATTTGACAATTATCATGCAATATATCTTATTTTAAGCAGCTTTCTAAATTTTAAAAATGTACATATTTATTGTATAATCATATTTTTCACAAGTCCAAAGGACCAGTAAGGTTAGGTGAATCACTAGTCTTTGCGGAAATCTACTAGTCCAGGACTAGCAGACTAGTGTTAGTGTCGACCCCTGATTTTCTGAAATGTAAAACATATTCAGTACATCAGTACCTCAACCATGTCTTATTGGACAAGACCTCCGGCTCTGAAGAGTTTTCTCTTCAGAAACTTGGATACAAATTTCCAGTGCTTTGTATAAGTTGTTTCCCTTTATGTATTATCCAGGTATTGTGCTGATTGGTGAGATTGGAGGCCAGGCAGAAGAAAAGGCAGCTGAATATCTTAAAAACTTCAATTCTGTAAGTATTTGCATAGAGTACAATTTCTACTCTGTAGGTATACGTGGTGTGTAATTATTACATCTACTGAAATTACTCTTTTTTTTTCACAAGATAGTTTATAATAGGTGTTGAATCACAAAGAGGGTCTATTGCATGAAGTTAAAAATGTCCACCATATTTATTTTGAAACTTTTTAGACTGAACTTTTTCTTTTTACAATTACAAATTATTGTGAAAACGTTGTTTGAAGAATGATCATATTTAAGAAATATTTTTTGCTCTCATGAAAAAAAAAGATTTACTGTATTAAAAAAACAAAAATTCCTATTGGCCTCATTGTGGTGTCATGATGAACACCATGAGATGTTATACATGTTCTGGCCTATGTGACAAACTATCTTAACACACACTTATGTCATCTAACATAAACCTTCCCTCATGACTATATTGTATACATCTGGCTTCCAGCAGGGATGATGCCTGTTTGGAATTATTTTGTTAATAGAACATCACTTATGAAGTACGACAGTCCTAGGCAAATATGATGTACTGAGGTAAAAGTTGTTAGACAATCCTGATGAATGCATTGTGATAGTTGTAACGCTCAGTCATGCATACTTGCTAACTTTTTGAAATTTCCATTGGGGGAGATTCTGCATGCTCAAAATTAAAACATAAATGAAATGTATGTATTTTCCCCCTAGAGACAGAATAGCCCTTAAAAATTACGTATTTGAGTTGTTCTTGTGAAATCATAAGATCTTAGAATACAGGAATAGTTTAGCAAGCTCACTGCCTAAAAATACTAAATTTAACGGTCCAAAATCAGGAGTCTCTATCCTAAATAGGCAGAGTTGGCAAGTATGGTCATGCTGTTCATTTGTAATGCCAGGTGTATCTATGGCCTTGGCGGCTATGTAACATCCCGGTGTCACTCATCAACACAGTTCCAATAAAACAACTAAGGAAAAGGTCCTGAGCCAGAGCCGTGCTCCTATTAGTGGCTGACCCTATCTGTTTCACTCATTTTCCACACGTCTTGAAACTATTCTTATACTTCCCCCAAAACACACAGTCATTGGTTTTTATCAACCACTTGAACATGTTTAAAATACTGACATGCCCTGGACAACGTAATGAAGTATCACTGGAATCGCTGCATAAACTACCCCCAATGTAACACTATAATCTCCTTTGTTTACAGTAGATTTGCCTCTGCCTACTCATATTACTTGTCCTGTCTGAGCAGATGACGAATGTATGTTCCTGAAGACCATCATAACAATAGGACCCCTTGTGCATACCAGGCTCAGCCCGTCTGTCTGTTTTTAAATGTAACATTTTTCAGTATAAATCCAGGCAGACCTGCAAATATTTATACAGGCCTTGCAAGGCTTTGCCAAGGTTTGTCTGAAAGCAGTATCAGATTACTAGGTACAACATTATTTCATAAATGAACAACTCTGGTCCAAACGGTTCAACCGTTTGGATTGTGACAAAGAAATGCAGCCTAGATGTTTTATGTTTCCCCGACAGCTGATCACTAAACACACATCTCGGCCTTTCATTCCCTGCCATTTACCTTAAACAACACACTGCTTTCTTGAAGGTATTCAACTGATTGATTCAATAAATAGTAAAATACCTTAGTAATTCTTTACTTTTATTGTTAATTGCCATTTTGTTACACAGGTCCTGATATATCAATCTATGGTACTATGCAGTATTGGTACATACTTGCCAACTCTTCCTATTTAGGAGGGAGACCCTCGATTTTGAACCCTTAAATTTAGCATTTTCAACCAATGAATTTGCTAAACTATTTTCCTATATTCTAAGATAATTTCATCTAAAAGAACAAATCAAACTGTCTTTTAAAGGGTTATTTTGTCTAAAGGGGATGTATACACATATTTTATTTAGGTTTTAATTTTGAGTGTGCAGAATCTCCCCCATAGAAATTTCAAAAAGTTGGCAGTATGTTGGTATGAAGTGAAAAAAATCACTACATGTATTAGTTTTCAGGGACCCAATGCTAAGCCAGTAGTATCTTTTATCTGCATGTATTAATTTTCAGGGACCCAACGCTAAGCCCGTAGTGTCTTTTATCGCTGGCCTGACAGCGCCACCTGGCCGTCGCATGGGTCATGCAGGAGCTATCATTGCCGGGGGCAAGGGAGGTGCAGAAGAGAAAATTGAGTCCCTGAAATCTGCAGGTGTTCATGTGAGCATGTCTCCTGCTCAACTAGGCACCACAATGCTCCAGGTAAGTGAAAAAGATCACAGAGTATCTGTACAGTACATCTCACATGATCAGTGAAGCTTCATTTCTGTAACACAGTTTTATGTGATTCTTTTATTTAATCATTTCAGTTTGTTTAATGATTTGCTTTAAAGAATCATTGTATTTCTTTTTTATTTAAGGTAGGTCCTCCCTTGATTAATACTTGACACATTCTTTTTAACTCTTTAAGTCATAAAAACATAGTCTAAAGACAAAAAAGAAAAAGTCAGTGATACACACGTCTACCAAAATTCCTTTTCCAACTATGGTATGGAGACATGGACCCTCTTGCCCCAACGTTTCAGATGAAATGACAATTGGGTCATACATTTCTGTTAATAAAATACATTCCTCTATCAAACTTTCATTACAAAAGTATTGTGTAGACAGAATCTCAATGTACATAAGTTGAGATGTTTTGTAAGCATATATTTATTTTTTATTATTAATAGATATACAATGTTATTTGAGTAATACATTAAATCTTTCTTGGACAACAAAAAATACTAGAATTCTTGATATATTACTAGTCCTATCCAGAGTTATGGGTACAACCTTTTTTTTCAGTCACTAAAATATTGTCTCAAGAGAAAGGAAAAGTCCATAAAATACATGGCTATCTAAATTAATTTTTGAACAAAGATATAATAATAATAATAATAATATACAACATTTGATATAGCGCCCTATCTAGCTAACATAAGCCACTCTAAAGCGCTTTACAGTACATAGATATACAATTTGATACAGTCAATACAACTAGCATATATATATTAATCAATACAATATTGTATATCAAGAACAAAATATCCTAAGCCAAACTGACCTTGAGTGGGGACAGATATGCCTTATTATTATGATACAAATTGCATTTCTTTTTTTTAATTATCTTAGAAAAAAGTTTTGGGGCAGAGAGTACATACAACATCTGTATATAGTGATATTTAATCAATTTACAGGGGTAGATATGTAAAAACAATATCCGTTTTGCCTAATTAATATTAATATTTCCCAGACAAAAAACCCCATCTTAAATCATTATAACATCATGATTTAATAAAACAAAAAATGTGCAAAAAGAAAAATGAATAAATAAATGAAATGTGTACACACTTTATGATTTGCACATTATAGTTACCCTGGGTACATAAATGAATTATAAATTCAATAACACAGAATAATAAAAACGATCCCACATCTCTTTATACAAAAAAGTACGCAAATCATACCATCTGGAATGTGATGTCACAAGGGAGGACCTACTTCATCAGCAAAAGTCTGCATGGTGTGTATACTCGAAAAGATGAGTACAAGGTTTGAAAAATAGTTGGCAGAAATTATAGCAAAATCATAATAAATGTTCCACTTATGCTAATTATGAATTGACCAGATTTGAAAAAGAACAAGTTTAGTATGTAAAACTTCTTCAGAATGATACTAAATTAGATAGTTTGGCTCATAAAAATATATATTGGGATTCATTAATGTAACATATATTAAAAACTATTATAGCAGCAGGTATTAAAATTAATTTTATTTTGTGCAGGCTATGAAAAAATAGCAGTGATTAATTGTAAGTGGTAGGTGAGTTTGTTGCCATTTTAGAGTTATTTCCCTTCTTATGCATCTGTTTAGAATTTTGTACATGGGCCTGTTTGTTAATACAGTCAAACCAGTTAGTCTATTTCTACAATTCATATTTCATGGATGAAGACTTTTTAGACTTGTAAATGTTGATGCAAGCCTTGAAAATCCTATCCAAGTCTTGTCAGATAGTACCATCAAATCACGCAGTCCATCTCTATTTCATAAATGAAAACCTTGACCAAAATGATTGAAACGTTTGGAAAGCAATTAACAAATTGGTCCATGTTTGTTGTTAAGAGTTACTGTTCCTTGCCTATGCCTACCCTACTTCCTCCTTATTTGCTTGTTATCATGTATACTGTAAAGCGCTAGTCATTGAACACAGATCTAGATAGATATTCGGTTATTTCATGGAATCTTTCATATTTTATTTTATACTTAATAATAAAAATCTGAACCAGGCAACAGTATAACGAATAAATGTAAGATAAGTGCTATTAGAAAATAATAACTATTATTTTCAGTAACATACATACATATATAAATACATACATACATAATAAAAGGGAGTGCAATTTTTATTTTATTTTTTTATTAGCTCACCTGGTCCGAAGGACCAAGGTGAGCTTATGCCATACCATGGCGTCCGTCCGTCTGTCCGTCCGTCCGTACGTCAACAATTTCTTTAAACGACTTCTTCTTCTTAACCATTGGTTGGAATTAAACTAAATTTGACTGGAAGCATCCCTAGGTGGTGGGGATTCAAAATTGTACAAAAAATGGGGCTGACCCCCGAGGGGGCTGAGGGGCGGGGCCAAAAGGGGTCAATTTGCCCATATTGCTTTAAGCGACTTCTTCTCTGAAACTAAGAAGTGGATATCAACCATATTTGACTGGAAGCATCCCTAGGTGGTGGTGATTATAAATTGTACAAATGGTGGGGCTGACTCCCCAGGGGGCTTAGGGGCGGGGCCAAAAGGGGGCAATTTGGCTATATTGCTACAAACGACTTCTTCTGTAGAACTGTGCACTGGATATCAATCATATTTGATCAAAAGCATTCCTGGGAGGCAGGGATTTAAAATTGTACAAATGGTGTGGCTGACCCCCCAGGGGGCTGAGGGGCAGGGCCAAAAAGGGTATTTGGCTATACTGCTTTAAGTGACTTCTTCTCTGGAACTAAGTGATGGATATCAACCTTATTTGACTGGAAGCATCTCTAGGTGGTGGAGATTCAAAATTGTACAAACGGTTGGGCTGACCCCCCAGGGGGCTGAGGGGCGGGGCCAAAAGGGGGCAATTTGGTTATATTGCTATAAATGACTTCTTCTGCAGAACTATGCCATGGATATTGATCATATTTGGTCGGAAGTATTCATGGGAGGCAGGGATTCAAAATTGTACAAATGGTGGGGCTGACCCCCCGGGCTAAGGGGTGGGGCCAATAAAATGTATTACTTGGAAATGGTTGAGATCCCCACCATATAACCATATATACAATTGCTGAGTATAAAGAGAAGAATGCACATTTGCTTCCAGGATGTCCCTAGGGTCTGGCCCCACCCTTGGAGACATAGTCCCTGGGCCATAACTTTAAAACGGTTGAGATCCCCACCCCAAAACTATATATACAAATGCTGGGCATAAAGAGACGAATGCAATCATGATATCAGAATAGACCCTGGGGTCTGACCGAACCCCTAGGGACCTAGTTTCTTAGTCACAGCTTGGAAACAGTTGAGAGCCCCACCCTATAACCGTATATATACAATTGCTGAGTATAAAGAGATGATTGCACATATGCTTCCAGGTTGGCCTTGGGGACTGCCCCACCCTTGGAGACTTAACCCCTGGGTCATAACTTTGAAATGGTTAATATCCCCACCCCAAAACTATATATACAATTGTTGGGCATAAAGAGACGAATGCAGTCATGACATTAGAATTGATCCCAGGGTCTGCCCCACCCTTGCAGACTTGGCCCCTGGGTCATAACTTTGAAACGGTTGAGATCCCCACCCCAAAACTATATATACAAATGCTTGAAAAAAAGAGACAAATGCAGTCACAATATTAGAATCGATCCTGGGGTCTGGCCACAACTATAGGGACCTAGTTTCTGAGTCAAAGCTTCGAAACAGTTGAGATCCCCACCCCATAACCATACATAAAATTGCTGGGCATGAAAAATCTAATATAGCTATGCTACAAGGATTGGCCTTGGGGTCTGGCATATTCCCTTGATCTAATTTGGAGAATAGTTTGCCATGATTGCATAGGTATCCAGGTGAGCGATACAGGCCATCTGGGCCTCTTGTTTTCATTAATATACATACATACATACCTACATGTATACATTTTTTTCTTTAAAAAGTTTCATCTAGATCTGTTTAAGTCAGCACTAAACAAGTGAATGAAATGATACAACTAACATTATATTTACACTACTGTTACAGAACACAAGAGCTATTAAATACAAACACTGCTAACTTCTACTAAAAATATATAAACAAGTAGGATTTGTCCGGTTCTGCTTCTGCATTTTAATAAGGGGACACTAAATCCTTTTATATGCTTAAAGTGACGGACATATTTTGGTCTGATGAAACTTCATAAAGAAACCTATCACATGCTGTAGGTATTCATCTGTAGTATTATAGCATCATCACATACAGTTTTTTACATGAACATATAAAGTGTTTCAGCATCCATTGTGACATTTCGAATTTCAATAGGACAGAGGTGGTGGCGGTGTTTGACATAAATGGTGCCACTTTTGATAATTCTGGCGATGAATATTTTGACTTTGATTGTTTGTGAAGACAGTGAGAAATATGACTCTTAAAGGGACATCACATGAAAAGGCGTTTTTTTTTTTTATTATTGAATGTGTGTATTGTATGCACTTCCACTTATGTTACCACGCTATCCCCATATTCATAGTCCGTTCCAAATGCCCAGTTTGACCACTTGAATTGTTCGGGAAAGCCCTGCTAAAAAAAGCGTCGATAACGTCACCTAACTAGGCTGTAACACGTGGTGCGAGGGAGATGAAACGGTTTCCAAAGAGGCCTCCAGAGAGGGGCCGTCAGGCAACTGCAACTTCTTTCCGCACTATGAAACCAAGTTATATGATTTCAAAGTCCGTATTCAAACTTATTGAACAGTAATTATTCATCATTAGAAGTTAATTGCACACTTGCCAATATTCAGAATTTAAATTTATTTAGCTTTAAACATAAATTTGTTGCCAATAAAATTAAACAAGGGATGGGGCACAAGTTTTTTACTATTTATCACAGCCTTCTCCCGTCATACATTTACAATTAATATCAATAATGATAATAGGCATAAACATAAAGTAGATATACCGGTATTTAAATATATATTGAATTTAGTACCGGAATGTGGCTGGGGCTAAAACCTTCCCTACACCAAGGGACAAACCTTTCGGATTTTTTTTTATATGTTGCCGGGGCAGAGGAGGCCAGGTATTCATATTAGTATAATTAATCGTACCATTTTATTGAACCCGGTAATATTATAAATTATGTAAATCCACGGACTTCGATAACACATATCTCGGTGACCCAGAAAATACGCCCTGGACCATCACAACAGTTATCCCTTGGAAGGCCTCATGGAAAAATCAAACTAACCAGTCACTTATCCCTTCCTTTCACATAAACCACTGTATAATTATAGAAACACAAAGCAAACTCTCTCCAATACATGCCCATTAACATATTAAAATAAGTTCATCTGTGTTCAATTTCAGACAAAGATACTAGCGAGCTTAATGGTTTTAGATATTTATTCTTAACATAAAAAGCGCTAGCATTTCTGTCGATTCTATTTCAGCTTAACCGGCTATCCGGAAGAATACATGCACCGTAATAACTTCTACGGCAGTTATTTTCTCCTTTGAATACTGCCCACCTGCAATAATGATTCTGTAACGTTCTCCTTGCGCTATGTTTTGACCATTTGGCAACTTTTCGTTTCGTAGCTGACACGGTACAACACTTTTCTTTCGCTTACTTCACACGGCCAGTCATTTTGTTAACAAAGAAATGGTGTGCTATGCGCATGCGCTAGTAAAAGAAAATCCCTGAACAAAACGTTGGTCAGACAGGTAGAAATACTGATGAAGTTCTTAGATTTAATCATTTTTATGAATCTATTTCAGCCAAATCCGATCGTTATTTTCCATAAGGAGTCTCACTTGATATGTTAATGCAGAATTTGAAAAAAAAAAGACAAAAAATAAAGTTGCTTCACTGTCATGCCCCTTTAAAAAGTTTGATTCATAAATGGAATATCAGTAGCTAGTGTTATATAATAGGGGTGTCACAATATGCAAAGTGTGTACCCCGATAAATATTACAATACAGAATGAATATATTGCGATACGTATCCCGATATATTGTCATAGGAAAGATATGTTCAATTTTATAATAAGTTGTCAGATTGTTATCAGACTTAATCATATATAATATGGATCAAACCAACCATCGATTACAAAATTTCAACTAATTCCCACCACTATTAAAAGCCTGTTTTTGTGTCGCCTGCGAAAAGCTGGTGACACATAGGTATTGCTATGTCGGCGACGGCGTCCGCACAGAGGTTTTCGTGCGATAACTTGAGTTTCATTGGGCCGATCAAACTCAAACTTAATGCATTGCCCTCCTTACCGAAAGTGCTTGCTTGGGATTGCTTTTCAGGTCCAAAGGTCAAGGTCACTGTTACTATAAAAAATCTGTTTTTGGTGCGATGACTTGAGTTTCCTTGGACCGATCAAACTCAAACTTCATGCAGTGCTTCCTTACCAAAAGTGCTTGTATGCTTATTGGCATATCTGTATTTGTAGTGATTTGCAAAGGTAAAACACCAAGCGGATACATAAAAATAAGTTTTTGAAAATTATTGCGACACAGCGATATTTCATCTCTGTATTGTGGTACGCTACGATATACCCTTGTACTGCAATATACCCATTTTCCAATATATTGTGGCAGCCCTATTATATAAGGAAAAAGATCCAGACTTTGCTGTTAGATAGTCACATGGAGACATTTGAATATGTGAGGTTTGATTCATGTAGGTTTGACGGTATCAAAGGAGATGTACATATATAAAAGAATTGTTCATAAAAAAGAAAGACCAAAAATATCTTGGTGGTAATTCATGTAGACATATAAGAAGGTGTTAAAAATGAGAGGCATCATAGCTAGGTGTGACTCTGTGCTGATGTACTCTTAAAATCATTAAGTTTAGCCAGGCAAGATTAAATACAAAATTACCAGTCCATCCATTGGCAATGGGTGATAATATGTGGCTAATAGCATGCTGGGATGAAAGGCTACTAAGTTTGTTCAAATGCATGGCCTTGACCTACTTTCAAAGTCATGGATAATACTTGTTTAACCATTTCTTCTAAATAACCCTGATGTCAAGGGTCACGTTATTTGACCAGTAGCATGCTGGGATGAACAACTACATGCATAATATTTGTTCAAATGAATTACATTGACCTACTTTTCAAAACACTTCTCATGCATTATGGTCAGGATATTTACTCTGAAGCATACCAAAAATGAAGGCTAACATTGATTTGCTTTCAATGAAATCCATTCATTATAATAGAATGGAGCCTTGTATAGTTTACAACTGTCTAATTGATGTGACAGAAGTGTTCTCACTAAATTCGTGTATTCAGTCCCATAAAATTATAAATACCTATGCAACCTATTGATAATCAGTTTACTACTTCCAAAAAGGGTTATTCAGTTCATTTGTACAGTTTTTGATCTCCACCTTTCATATCAAAATCCATTAAAATGTTAAGATGAAAAGGTTGATGAATGTATGACAGTTGTCATGATACTACATAAGCTCACCTTGGACCAGGATCAGAGATAGGAATTATTCATAGGTATGAGTGGTGTTTTTTTTCAAAGTTGACAGACACATACTTTTGACATTTTGTTATCAGATGAAGTGTATACGTAATGAGAATCAGATGTGCTTTTAATCAAACTCGGTTCTCAAAATTATGAAAAAGTAAACATTAACAGAATAATGTACTTGATGGAGCGGCTGTTTTAGGAGCCCAAATATTTTCTGTCATGTCTCACTTTATATCATGTTTTCTCTGAGATATGATACCAAGAAGAATTCAATGTAGTTCTGTAGTATGTTGTTACTCATGTCTTTCAAATAACTAAGTTTTGCTTAAAATGGATCCATAGCAACAAAAGCTACAGATATGCAATTCCTGTTATAATGATTGAAGAATACAAAAAGGTCACTGTTAAAAGAAATGGGGGGATGGTTGATTTGAACTTCTTCTGCATGCGCATGGTTTAAACCTACAACTACTTCATGACTTGTACCTGTTGCCTTTAAGTCATTCACCCCTGAAATTTCATAATGAACTATTCCAACCTTTGAATTGGAAGAGTTCAAATGTGTCTTCATGGATGAATGAGTTAACATAGGGAAAACTAACTGCAATCATCGACAACCATGTACTGAACCTTTTGTTTAAATTAGGGCATTAAAAATGGATCTGTATTCAGGTGTCAAAGTTCAGCAGAGACACTCTGTGACTTTTAGCTTTGGAAATTTGTTTATTAAAGAGATTTTATATTGAAAACACCTAAGGTTCAATCAAGTTTTCATCAATTCTTATTTATATAAATATCTTTCCTCACACTGATCTTAAAAATATTTTCGCGTAAATTTCATTATATTTTGTTTGCACAAATGTTTAATTTTATTTTCTGAAAGATATCTGGCCAATTTCAAGGTTAAACATACATGATGACCTATGTTTATGTGATTGTAATATTTCGATTACTTATTACATCATTTAATTTACTGGAGTAGAATGATATTAGATATGATGCATATATCCATTTTAGCACTGTGTAAAAGTAGTCGGTGGCCCATAGGCTGGGATAAATGATGTTGTTTATGTTATCATAGACGTTTTGATTCATTTCATTACAGATAAACGATAGAAAATGCACATTTGGACTGCTTTCTTATAAATTTCATCACACTGATGTCTGGAAAGCGTTTAAATTACATAAAAATGTGCAAACATATCATGTAGCTACATGCTTGAAGTGTACATGTAGTTAAATGAGGACAGGAAATTATCATACCATGAATATGTATAGCATATGTATAACAACTACCAGATTGTTTTTAATGCACACATCATTTTTGTTTAAGAGACAAATCATAAGTTTATGTGACCATTTTAGTCATAATTTAAGACTCTGACTACAACAATAACTGCTGTCGGTCATTCCATGACTCGAGTTCATGTTGCATATATGCATAAATTTGTATCTAATTTTCTAGGTGACACAGACTAATGTTGTTTGTCAAATTTAGTTTTTATGCCTTTACACCAACTTGAAGCCCAAATCCTCATTCTTCCATGCCATTATTGTTTAGCTCACCTGGTCCTACTAAAACATTCAAACTAGTTAAGAAAATTTGCTACTCTACACATTAAATAGTATTTTTATACGCCCGTCAAATTTGACGGGAGTATTATGGTATGGCGTTGTTCGGCCAGCCGGCGTAAACTTTTGTTTGTCCGGCAATCTCCTCCTACATTTTTTGACCGATCTCTTTGAAACTTGGTGTACATTATAATCATGATATGAAGTTATGTCTCCATTAAAAGAATTAAAAGAAGTTATTGCCCTTTGTTCATTTCAGTATTTGATTTTTGTCTGGCAATCTCCTCCTACATTTTTCAACGGATCTCTTTGAAACTTTGTAGGCTAAGTAATCATGATATGTTGTTGTGTTTCCTTGAAAAGAATTTTGATTCAACAATTTTTGTAAAAGTTATTGCCCTTTGTTTATTTCAGTATTCGATTTTTTTATCCGGAGATTTTCTCCTACATTTTTAGCTCACCTGGTCCGAAGGACCATGGTGAGCTTATGCCATACCGCAGCGTCCGTCGTCCATCCGTCCATCGTCCGACCGTCAACTTTTCCTTTAAAGCGCTACTAGTCATGAACGACTGAGCAGATTTTGACCAAATTTGGTCAGATAACATTCTGACAACTTATTATAAAATTGAACATATCTTTCCTATGACAATATATCGGGATACGTATCGCAATATATTCATTCTGTATTGTAACATTGTGACACCCCTATCATATAACACTAGCTACTGATATTCCATTTATGAATCAAACTTTTAAGAGTCATATTTCTCACTGTTTTGACAAACAATCAAAGGCAAAATAGTCATCGCAAGAATTATCAAAAGTGTCACCATTTATGTCAAACACCGCCACCACCTCTGTCCTATTGAAATTCGAAATGTCACAATGGGTGCTGAAACACTTTATATGTTCATGAAAAAAACTGTATGTGAAGGGGAACAAATTTTGTATAAATGATGGGTGTGGCCCCCCTTGGGGCTGAGGGGCGGGGCCAAATAGGGGAAATATAGCAAATTCTTTAAAATCCTTCTTCTTCTGTAGGAATGAAAGGATTTGTTCCATATTTAATCTGAAGCATCCTTGGGTAAAGGGGGAACAATTTTGTATAAACTGTGGGTCTGGCCCCCAGGGGCCTGAGGGGCGGGGCCAAATAGGGGAAACATAGCAAATTCTTTAAAATCCTTCTTATTCTGTAGGAATGAAAGGATTTGGTCCAATTTTTGGTCTGAAGCATTCTTGGGTGAAGGGGAATTAATTTTGTATAAACCGTGGGTCTGGCCCCCTAGGGGCCTGAGGGGTGGGGCCCAATGGGGGAAACATAGCAAAATATTCTTTAAAATCCTTCTTCATCTGTAGGAATGAAAGGATTTGTTCCATATTTGGTCTGAAGCATCCTTGGGTAAAGGGGGAACAATTTTGTATAAACCGTGGGTCTGGCACCCCAGGGGCCTGAGGGGCGGGGCCAAATAGGGGAAACATAGCAAATTCTTTAAAATCCTTCTTATTCTGTAGGAATGAAAGGATTCGTTCCATATTTGGTCTGAAGCATCCTTGGGTGAAGGGGAACCAATTTTGTATAAACCGTGGGTCTGGCCTCCCAGGGGCCTGAGGGGCGGGTCCAAATAGGGGAAACATAGCAAATTCTTTAAAATCCTTCTTATTCTGTAGGAATGAAAGGATTCGGTCCATATTTGGTCTGAAGCATCCTTGGGTGAAGGGGAACCAATTTCGTATAAACCGTGGGTCTGGCCTCCCAGGGGCCTGAGGGGCGGGTCCAAATAGGGGAAACATAGCAAATTCTTTAAAATCCTTCTTATTCTGTAGGAATGAAAGGATTCGGTCCATATTTGGTCTGAAGCATTCTTGGGTGAAGGGGAACCAATTTTGTATAAACGGTGGGTCTGGTCCCCCTGTGGGCTGAGGGGCGGGCCCAACAGGGGAAATATAACAAATTTTTAAAATCCTTCTTCTGTGGGAATGAAAGGATTTGGTCCATAATTGGTGTGGAGCATCCTTGGGTAAAGGGGAACCAATTTTGTATAAACGGTGGGTGTGGCCCCCCTGGGACCTGAGGGACGGGGCCCAATAGGGGAAATATAGGTAAAACCTTTATAACCCTTCTTCTACCATAGGGATTAAGGGATATTATCCTAATTTAGTCTTGAGCATCCTTGGGCCAAGGGAACTCAATTTTGTTTAAGCAGTGGGTGTTGTCTCCCAGGGGGCAGAAGGGCGGGGCCCAATAGGAGAAATAGAGGTAAAATCTTTAAAATCCTTCTCTGACCATCGGGATTAAGGGATTTTATCCTGATTTAGTCTGGAGCATCCTTGGGCCAATTTGACTCAATTTTGTATAAGCAGTGGGTGTGGGCTCCCAGGGGTCAGAAGGGCGGGGCACAATAGGAAGAATAGAGGTAAAACCTTTAAAATCCTTATCCGACCATCGGGATTAAGGGATTTTATCCTTCTTTAGTCTGGAGCATCCTTG